>NW_025110567.1:0-107606 GCF_011392965.1 Frieseomelitta varia
GGACCAGCAGGAACTTCACTTTAAGTGATTGTTGCCCTCGACAACAAATTTCGAGTGAATTTGAGGGAACGATATACATGTGGCCTGCGGTACGGTTGTGCGCCACACGTTGCCAGCAGGACACCGTCTTTTTTAAACATTCGCTAATTTTACGAATTCAAACAAATCCTTTTATATAAACATTTTCGAAAACATGCACTTTGAGAAAATGTAAAAAAAACAAAAAAATCGATTTTTTGAAGCCGAAAAACCGGAATACCCCCTTAAGTGTATTAAAAAAATTAAATTATTTTCTTATTTGGTCAGTGGGTATTGGATACTGTTTGATTTTTACTTGTTTTATTTCATATTATCTTTTATTATTTTAACTATTTAAAAGATACAGCTTGTTTCAGTTGTATGGAACATTCTGTATAACATAGATCCGATGTTTAAAAATTATTTTATATTTAATATATAATTAATATTTAATAAAATATTTAAAAATTTAATCTCGCAATACTGAAATATCATAGATTTTTTCGTGGGAACATTTTCTTGACTGTTTGTTCGTCGAAGGAGAAATTAATTCAATGATTGATCTATTTTTAATTTTCCACATTCAAAGTGTTTTATTTGTTTATTTGTTTCACCATTTTCGAAAAGTAATTTAAGCTTTAGTATCATGAATTGAGATCATTGTGCAGTCCAAAACTTCTTTCTTCCTGCAAATCATACAAGTTTATCATTTGATGAGCTGCTCTACCCTTTTTTCTCTTTTCTCTAACCTATTCTCAAATCAAACGCGGATTAATCACTGTTACTTACATTTGTTTCAGTTTTTTAATTTTATCAATTCATGAAAAAATACTTTTCCATAATTCATTATTATATATGTATAGACGCATTTCCATTCGCCATAAATCAATTATTCATAATTTCTAACTGGACTGAGATATCAGTAATCAATTATTTTTAATTTTTTTTAAATCTAATACTAGTACTATTTAATATTGCCTCAATTAATTAATGTTATTTTAATTTAAATTATTTTTAATTTTAAACAGGCAATGGCAGAGCATGCGCAGTCTCAAGAGGAGGAAGGAGCGAAATCTGAAAAAGATTCTTCCTCTACTGCTCGTGAAGAGAATTAGGTGCAATAAATGGTTCAAGAATTGCCGAGTCGACGTCTTGCTACAATTGTAAGCAAATTCTAATAGTATTTAAATATTTCTTAAAATTACTTTAAATTACACTCCATGTCTCTTCGATGTACGTTCTCTCGATGTCTCAAAATTTAAAACTATAGAAAAAAAGAAAAATAGAAGAAAGGAGAGAAATATTCGTAACTGTTATGAGCGATTCTTGATGTTCGTTGTGCAGTATATAAACATTCGCTGTATATTCGACAATAATACTTTTTCCTTATACCTGCACTTGAAAGAACAAAACAGCAGGAAAGTAAAGAGCACAATAGACATCCTTAGAAGACATTGTATAAAGATTGATGAAGAAACTTCTAAAGAAAGATCAAGTTCGAAGGGAGGTTCGATATGAAGAAACACTCATCCTTTTTTTTTGAAGTCTTTGGAGATGCGATGATCACGCAGGATCATCGAATTCATAAGGAATCATTATGACTCTCAATACAGAACGATTTCAAATCTTGTGGAGCCAATTTGAAGAAAATTGAGGATTGTCTATAACAGATTGTCATAATCTATGATAATAGAGCCACTCAAACTTTACTTAAAGCTACTAGTAATTGCGACAAAACAACTATGGCAACAAAGAAAATTCTATAGTTTAACTGATGTCCACGAAATTGATTAGCATTCTTTTTACGAATTTAAGAGTAGGAAATTAAGAGCAGGAAATCAAGAGTAGACCTTACTATATTTTGATTACTAGATGAATAAGGATTTGTAGATTGCTTTGAAGAGAAAACATCTGTTTCTATAAGTTAGCTGATTGAACTGATAATCCAACAATTATCATTGTTAAGCTATTATAATGATTCGTCATTCAACATTTTTACAGAAATCAATATTCTGAACAATCTCAACTAATTGCATATAATAGTCCGACATTAACATTAAGGGAAAAGTTCAAAATGTTGATTTCCGTAACATTAAAAAATCATCGAAATCGTGTTTAGTGAGTGATCAGTTTACAAGTTCACACGATTGTCTTCGTTATCGTGTGGAATGACGGAAATCAAAAGCTGTAAGACAAGTTTTAAGATTTGTCAAAACCTAAAAGTCTGACACATGTAGTTGTCACATTTCTGTTTATCAGAATAAAACTCAAAAAGATGAAATAATTACACTAGCAAAATAAACGGCGAGTTACATGATTATTCAAATGTTGTAAAATCCGTCCACGCTCAATCAAATTTATCCGATTCTATTAAATTCGATAGTGTCGACATCTCGCGCGTGAATAATTTGGGATGAATAATTACGTTAGGATAAATGATTTGTATTTCTGTACTAACTGTATTTCAGTCGATACAATACATTCTGCCATTTTTTGTTCTACAGGCAGACGAACAAATGTTCTTGAACACGATACAAATTGTTTAAACTTGGATTCGTCAGTCCAAAGGACTCTCAGATACCTTCGAATGTTCAATTTTTCTAAGTTTTTGTGCTTGGTTTTAGAATGTTTTCTCTTTGCTCTTCTTCAGTCGTCGGAAATTGAAAGCATCCGTCATCAACCGCCTCCCTGAAAGCATTTAGTATTTTTTACCCCCAATCAGTCGCACAGCCATTCCCTATACTTCTCTTAAGCAAATTCTTGTCCATCTGTTCTGTCCTATTGGTGCCAGTGTTATAAAAGATCTTTACTGGCCCTCTTCCTGTCTAGCCACTAGCAGATGCTAGAACGGTTCTTTATCGTGTTATGATCACTTTAATGGTCTCTTTTCCACGTTGCGCAACAATTCTTCTTCTTGATACGCTTGTTAATATGCTGAATTATTTCAGTAAACTTTCGATTGTATTAACTTCTGAACTATTCGGTTTAGAAAATACATGTGACAATGACACAACAGTGTCTTGAAATGACATATCCACACGTCCACTGTCGACAATCGTATCTTTTTCCTCTTCAGGCTAAACCTGCCGATTGCTTTCCAGAATCCTGCTAACATCGGAATTGAGAAATATAAAAGTCTTAATGCTATGGTAACAGAAAATGATTAAAACAAAGTAGCTGTGTTCACTGCCTCTGTCCAAAACCTTCCTAGTAATTTCGCTAAATGTAACCTTGTCAAATCTAGTAACGTTCGGTTAGCGCGTTCTGCTACATCGTTCATCTGGGTTGTCTCAATATTACTTCTTTCATGTTTTATCCCTAATTTCTTGTACGTAGCGATCTCTTTATTACAGATTTCGAGTCCGTTAATACGTTAATCTTTTTCCTGATTAACGTTCTATTTCAGCTACGTATTCCTGTATACAATCTTTTACTTGATCTTTAGATTTTATATATTTGACGTCTACTCTGCGTGAATAGTCATCTGTAAAGGTTGTGAAATGTTTATATCCATCAGTTGATGATGTTGGCATCAGACTACATAAGACTGAATCACATATATCATTTGACTGTAATCTCGCTACGTCTTTTCCCTGTGTCGTCTCTGCTCTTTCTAGAATTGTTCTCTCTGAAGACTTGCGACTCTCTCTCTGCCTACTTTCTTTTTTATTTGCCTTCCTCGAAATCTTCGTCCTTCGCACACATACACAAACTAATATTCTAAGTTCTATCCCTGGACTAAATCAAATATTCTCAGGCCCTTTCTTCGCTCTAAACTTTTGAAGTGTCGCTTCACCGGCGACAATTGTCTCGTTGGTGGGAAAAGTTCCAGGCCCTTTCCCAGAATTTCCCATACCACAATCAAGACACAATTTATTTTATCGCAGTTTAATATTTACCGATGAAATTAGGAGCCGACATATCTGGTAATAACAATACTTGTTGTTCGAGAGATTTCATCTGAACTTGCAGAAGCAGAAATGTCTTATTCAGACATTATTATTGTCTCGAGATGAAAAAAATGTCTGTGTCGTATGACAGTTGAATGTAATCAATAATAAGATATTTCAGTTGATCACATGGTATCAACTGAAGATGTGAATGTCCCATTGCATGTAGAATGTCCCATAAATCAAGCAGAATTTTTTGGTGAATATTTCTTAGAAGATGAAGGTATTATTTACTTTATCGCAGTTAAGTACTTACCAATAAATTTAGGAGCCGACATATCTGGAAATTACAATTCTTGTTTGAAGATTTCCATTTGAACATGCGGAAATAGTTCGTATTGTTGCAGCCTTACGTAATTATTTCACTAAGAAAATTGCACTTTTGGCAGATACTAGCTCCTTTATATACTGTTGTCATTGTGAAAAAAATCAGCGGGAATAATCTGACTAAGCAGTTTCGTATTCGATCGCGCTTGCGTCCGCTATAGTTCGATATAATCTTTGTTTGAAACACAATTGATAAGGAGACACAATACATAGTTATGTGCGTATACATTGCGTGAAACTTTTCTAGATGTAAACGATATAGACAAAAAACCACGCACTCGAACTTTCTTAAACGGAAAACAATAGAATGATTGTTAATCTTGCTCCGTTCTTCCGTTGTGTTGTATTTTCTTGCTTGTGTGTTTTTATGTCAGAAAATACCTAAAGCTTGAACTGAACGTCAGAGAATTCTCATTGATACCCGAATGGTGAAATTTTTATGAGAAATGAAATAATTTGCAAAATTTCACGAATTTTTTCTGTTTGCAATGAGAGTAAAGTTGAAAAGTTAAATCACAGTAGTTCCTTAGAAGTAAAATATGCATAACTATTAAATAGTTGGATAGATAAAAGAATGATTTATTTCTTTTCATTAAATTAAATAAAATTAATTACTTAACAATGTGTAATTCACAATCATTGCAATCAGGGAGAATTAAGTTTTCACTGATGCTCCATAAGCTTTGACACTATAATGACTATGGTAAATTGCTCTTATTGCCAAAGTTACTTGTTTAATTAAGTTTGTTGCTTTATTTTAAACTAATTATATGGCTATGTGAATAATGGTCACTTATGTTGCTTGCATTTTTTTTCTTTTGCAGAATGCTTTGAAAACAAAAAGGTATTTTCAAAAGTGTCATTAAATCTGAATTTTGAATGTACATATCACAATATTTATTAGATTTTTCAAATCTGTAGCTGGAATAAATGGTTAAGAATTAAATTCTAATCGATTGACAGCCAATGCTGTAATACAATAATTAATTGTTGATACTTTTTATTAACATCATATCTATAAAATTCCAGCGAGAAGACTCATTTCTTCAAAACAACATAACATTTGATTAAAAGCTTTCGTTAAACTTTTACACACTTTTGTAACTATGATACTATGTACATATTATGATTGTAACTACGATTTTGATTTCATACTGAACTAAAAACAAAAATTATGCATATTCGTAGATAAGTAAAATTCTTAATATGAGAACTCATTTGGTTTTTTTACTCTTTCCCTGCACATTGGACATACAAAATCTATTTTTTCAGCAGAATTAATGAGCCCAACATTCTTTGTACTGATCCCATTGTTCATGGTTTATCTCAAAAAAATGTAGATTTGTGCAAAATAAGCATTCATTTTTGCTATTTTTACTTTATGATAGTTCCTCTGTGGTACTTCTATTATTTAGAGAGTAATCTGAATGTTCTACAGGAATTTTCATACTTACATCCATTACGCAACCTCGTTGAAGATAACAACAGTTCTTTACGCGATACAAATATCCTGAATGATGAAATCACTCTAACTTACACGTATATACATCTCGCTCTGATTTTGAAACGTGTTGTCGCTCATGTGACGGGACAAATCTATTTACTTCACGAAATACATGATGAGACAGTTCCGTTGAGACACTTAACGATAATCAATAACAAGCTTCTGCAATTCACACCGAATAAAGAGAAACAAGTTACTAATTGAAATATTCCCAATAAGAACGACTGTATCTATCTTAATAGAATTTTACTGTAGTAGCCGTCGTGATTGGGAGAATAATGAGACCTGAATTATGTGCTGTTACAAGTTAGATTGCTTTATTGTGTGTCTGCCGGTTATTTATACAGATTGTTTGGGTATGGTCGTTGTTAGATTCACTTTAGTCCTCTAAAGTGTACTACTTTTTTCTTCATTTTTGATACGGCGATGTTTTCCAATACTAAGCCGTCTTAAACTGGAAGTTGTCGCGTCCAAAAGTTAATTCAAAGGGAGTATGGCCCGTTCCTGAGTGTACCAAAGTATTATAAGACATGCAAATTAAATTGAGATATTCATTCCATTCGTCTTTCCGTTCATCAATGCAGGTTCTTATTGGATCTTTTACCGTACCGTGTGTTCGTTCTAAACTGCCGTTGCTTTGCGGGTGGTAGCTAGTAGTTTTTACATGCTTAATTTTGAATGCCTTTTCGAACGATTCCATTAGCTTGCATACGAAATTTCGTCCTTGGTCGGTTCAAATGTGTTTCGGGGATGAGAATACGTAAATGTAATGATTGATCAGTTTGTCAATGATGGTTTCTGCCTTTTGATCGTTCAGTGATACAAGTAGAAGATACTTGGTTAATTGATCTTTGATGGAGAGTATAAATTGGTTTCCGTGTTTCGTAATGGGGAATGGTCCAATAATGTCGAGTGTAGTTTTGTCATTAGGGTTGTCCGGGGTGTCTGAGATTATGGCTTCTTCGCGCGGTCGTATTCTAGTAAGCTTATTTTGATGGCATGTCTTACAAGTTTTTATATAGTCTACGTTCATTCTTTTCCAATAATATCTATTTTTGATTCGTTCGATCGTTCTGTTTTCTCCGAAATGATTGACATTGTCGTGCATCTCAAACAGTATTTGTTTCTTTCCGTCGGGACTTATTTGGGTAGTTTACGGTTCGGTAGTTAAGAATATCGGGATATCTGATTGATCTTTTGTTGGGAATCTAAGCATTAGTTGGATTGTCACTATGTGCATTGCTGAGAAAGTTTCTCCTAATCCAAGCCGTTTTCTGATGTCGAGTGTTCGGGTAAAGATTTTAGTCGTAGCCATTCTTTTTCGTTATATGGTCCTAACTGTTGGTGCGTGATCTGTGTATAAGTTTATTGGGGCAAAGCCTGATGGGTCTTCCTATGGTTGGGTCGATTTTCCATGTATTGTAGATTCGTATAGGAGATTGGGAGGTGATTGGGATTTCTTCGATTTCGGGTAATCATCGTTAAGTTGTTCAGGTGACACTGGAATCTTTTTTTGGATTTTGATGTTAAGTTTCACCGGTTTGTCTTCTATAATGCGGAGTGGATAATGCAGTCGGGATAACGCGTCTGCTACTACATTATCTTTACCCTTTTTATACTGAATTTCGTAATCATACTCCTCTAGTCTGAGTCTCCATCTCATGAGTCTAGAAAAGGGATCGCGTATATTGTGTAACGATTTAAGTGCCTGATGATCAGTTTGAATTATAAAACGTTTTCCTAAAACAGGTATTGTCTTAATCTTTTGATTGCCCATACGACGGCCAATAGTTCCTTTTCTGTAGTAGTATAGTTTTTCTCGGCTGCATTTAGTATTCAGGAGATAAAACAACAGCGATGATCGTTCTGGGATAGGACTGCACCAATTACTTCATTACTTGCGTCGGTAGTCAGTGTGAAAGGTAGTTCAAAGTTCGGAGTTTCGCCGAGTTTCTGTTTTAGGGTATTAAACGCTGTCTCTTGTTTATCTGACCAATGGAAAGGTACATTCTTTTGTGTAAGATCAGTCAGGGGTTTGGCAATTTTTGCAAAATTTTTTATGAATTTTCTATAGTATCCCGTGAGTCCTAAAAATGATCTGTGTCACTGTTTTCGGTTTCTTCAATTCATTGACAGCCTGGAGTTTTATTGGATTTGGTATAATTCCTTCTGACGTAACTACATGTCCTAAGTATTCTAGTTCCGGTTTCAGAAATTCGCATTTGTCCGCTTGTAATTTTAGTCCTACGTCTCTTAATCTTTGGAATATAATGGCTAAGTTTTTATTGTGTTTCTCTATTGTACTGCCGAATATGATTATATCGTCCAGATAAACGAAGCAATGACGGTCGTAAAGCTTAGTTCTTAAGCCCGAAGGGCATACGTGCTGTAAATTATTAGTAAGTGACATTTGGTATCTCAATTTTTTAAGAAAAGTATTATTCATTAAAACTGTACTGTGTCTTGATGGATGGAATCGTTGTTGATCGGTCTTCATCGTCAATATACCTCAGGTATTATTTGACAGTAATTGCATCCATGAGTGGATCCTCGGTTAGTTCCTACAGCAGCGATTAAGAGGAAATCATTGACTCTGCTTTTCAATCCTACTACTAGTGATGAATCGAAAGAATTGTTACGTATAATCTTCCTGGAACAGTTGTCGGTGGTCCTCATCTAAATGACTATCAAAAGGGGTAAGGTAACAGTCACACCCATGACAAAATATTACACATAATCCATCCAAGAGTACGAAGTTCTTCAGATGATCGAACGCTCGATCAACGCAGCCGGACCAAGCAACGATTAGGACGATACCACAGTTCTCATACGCTTTATAAGACGTTTGGCAAAACTTCTGAACATTGATAGTCATTCCATTCATAAAACTTTAGAGAACCTCCTAAGCTCCACTTGCGAAGTTGTAATAGACTTTAATTTACGAAAGTTGAAAGAAGCTTGGCAGAAGAAAGACAGCGCATTTAGGGATATAATGACGAAGGTGTTCTAGCGGCCATCAGGAGAGGAAATATCAGAGTTAAAAAATCGATTCAATTGGTTCCATCGAGTATACGTAATAGTTCCTTCGTATTTGGCGTACGCTGATGAGTTAGACGACCTGTCCAAAGATTACTTGTACGATCATATGGTACAACAATCGTCGAGAAAATGAATTGTGTGGTAATTCCTTGATATTAATTTTTTCACTGAGAAAGTTACTTATTTAATGTATTAAAAGCAGAAAAGCAAGGAAATAAGGGTCGAAATGGCAAAGATCCTTATGATAAAAGACATTAAAGTTCTATGCGATCATACGATAAGATATCATCATGTTCATGTTTTCTGTTATATCGAAGATAGTTCAAAGTATAAACTGAATGACAGTAGTTTCATTGACTTACTGAAAAATCCTTTGACACTTGCGCAAATGCTATTCCCTTTTATAAAATAAAAAGTTGTAATACTGCCACCTTCAAATATTCGTTTTACATAGTTTATGGGAGCAAGTGTAGGCCAAGTAATGAAAACTTCTGCAACGTAATGGTTATGCTGTGTCACATTCTATATAAAATGAGAATTAAACTAGTCGTACTGCATAAATCGAATTCACTAAGTTTACACAAACTTCTCAAAATGTTGAAGTGTATTTTTTATGTTCAGGATATAACTATAGTAGTAGCATGCGTGCCTGAATGTTAATTTTCATTGTTATATTTAATAATCGAGTAATAGTAGTAAAATTTATTTAATGAAATTTGACAGTTTAACTTAAATAGAACCATTTTATTTCTTTAACAATGTTGCCTTAACAATCGTGGACTAGTTATTAATTCACATAATTTGTAATTAAATGTCACGTCATCCGTGGTGACATTCGAAGAGAATTCTTTCATATGGACGGACAAACTACCCGCAAAACTTTTGAATCTGTTACAAATCTAAATGTCTCGAATCTCGAATCTCGAATCTAAATGTCTTAGAAACATTTATGTTCGACGATTGAAATGATCGCGACGTCAGTCAAGTCAAATAAATATATATGATCGTATACATATTTATATATACGTATGTATATGATCTCGATGTCAGTCAAGTCAATAAATGTATATGATCGTATACATATTCATATATGCGTATGTATATGATCTGCAGTGTAATATGTGTACCTAAACTGTGCATAATCTATATCTATATTTAAAACACGAATCTTAATATTAAATATTTTAAAAATTTAAAATATTTTTATGTAAAAATATCTTCGTAAAAATTGGATTAGTAGTTGGATTAGTTGCCGTGTCTACCATATCTCTATCCAAATCTTTAAATGTAACGAATCAGCTCTGGCTTGTCCTTTCTTCCTAAGATTTCTTATAATCTTTTTGGATCTGCCTACACGTAGCCTTTTTGGTGTTGAATCAGTTACTCCTGTTATTTCATGATATTCTTGCTCAGTTTTATTATCGTTTATCTGTGACTCTAGCGCATTGTTACTATCGACACTCTTGTCGATTCCTTCATTATGTTTATTATTTGACCAAAAGTTTCCAAGAACACACCTCTGTCTGTACATTTCCTTTATCAAATGTTCAAGTCCTATAATTGTTTTGCAAAACCTTACATGTTTTGTTGCGGTAACATTTTCAGGACACCACAATCTTTAACCTCTTGGTTTTGTAACATATCCAACCAGTATAGATGGTACAGCTGTGTTGTCTGATTTTCTTTTGCCCTGCGTAAAAATCTTTGCATAAGCTAGGCAACCGTATACTTTTAAATGCATTATCCTTGATATGTTACCTGTCCAAATTCCTAATGGAGTATCGTCTTTTATTTCGTTGCTGATTACTCTGTTTCTTACATAAGCAGCTGTGTTCACTGCCTCTGCTCAAAACCTTCCTGGTAATTTCGCTAAATGTAACATTGACCTTGTCAAATCTATTAATGTTCGGTTAGCACGACTTTTTCATTCTATTTAAGAAACTGATATTAGATTTCTTCTAACATCTGGAATATAATACAAATTGTTTAATATTATTCTTTTTTACAACTTTGCCTACCTGCATATTTAACATCATGCTCCCTACACTTTTGGCCTTTAAAACTGCATCAGTTTGCTTCTTTGGATTAGTTGCTCTGTTTACCATATCTATATCCAGGTCTTTAAATGTAACGAATCAGTCCCTTCGGTTGCTTACATGATGTGTACATGTTTTTCCATGCTTCACCAGACATCTTACTGCCCGTGGCATACACCGAGCACGTGTTCACTTTAAGTCATGTTTTATTTATTCTGAGCCCATAAACGTTGTTAGAAAAGAAATTATTTTGCGCTGTCTAAGTAAATATAATAATAAACTAAAAAATATAATAAATAATAATAATAAACTAATAATAAACTAATAAGTAAATATAATAATAAACTAAGTAAATATAATAATAATCTAAGTAAATATAACAATAAACTAAGTAAATATAACATTAAACTAAGTAAATATAATAATAAACTAAGTAAATATAATAATAAACTAAGTAAATATAACAATAAAACTAAGTAAATATAACAATAAATATAATAATAAACTAAGTAAATATAACAATAAACTAAGTAAATATAATAATAAACTAAGTAAATATAATAATAAACTAAGTAAATATAACAATAATCTAAGTAAATATAATAATAAACTAAGTAAATATAATAATAAACTAAGTAAATATAATAAACTAAGTAAATATAATAATAAACTAAGTAAATATAACAATAAACTAAGTAAATATAATAATAAACTAAGTAAATATCATAATAAACTAAAACTATTATTCTTCGACACATAACAGTATAAACTAAACTGTGGATTAACCAGATACACAAATCAGATTAGCATGCTTCCTGGCTTGAAATAACATTTCGTTGACTTGTTTTTGTATCTCTGATTTGTATATCTCCGGTGGTCGATATGATTTAATGTTGATCAGGTTTTCTGAGCGCAAGGTAATGGAGTGATTGGTGCAAGGCAGGGGTTCGTTTTCGAGTGAGAATATGTCATGATAGGCACTAACGATTTTAGTTATGGGGTCTCTATACGCGATTTCAGTGTGGTCAACACGTAATTTAGACGCAAGTTCATGGATTCTATTGATTTTTTTTTGAATTGGAAAAATTTCGTTAACGGTTTATAATGGTTGCTTACCAGTATTGATGAAACAAGCACGAGTGGTTTCATTATATTGCAGGGTGCGGTTATGTATTGATAAAACAAACACGAGTGCTCTTGTTAATATTGCAGGGTGCGGTTATGTATTGTTCTGGCCGCTTTGGTCGTTGAAGCTAGTAGGTCTTGGTGTGGGATTGGGATGTTGGCTTCTTTTGTTCGGTTTGTTGTTGCTTCTTTCGCTAAGGAGTCGATTTTTTCGTTTCGTTCAATTCCTTGGTGCGACGGGATCCAGGAGATTATTATTTGTTTATGGTCGTTGATAAGTTCAGTGTATGTTTCCTGACCTATTTGTATGACTTCATACTTTTTGGTGGTATTGGTGTTTGTTATCGCGTTTATCGAAGTCAATAAATCTGTCTAGATTACAGCTGATTGGCACTTGTTTTCTTGTATATGTCATAATGCTTCTGTATAGCGTATGTTCAGCGGTCAGGATGAATGTGTGATTGAGGAGCCGTTGTTTTTAATCGTGTTTTCTGTGACAATTGCGAATCTGATTCCGTGTTTGGTTTTGGAAGCGTCTGTGTATATCCTGTGGTAATTCTTATAGGTGTTGTTTAATTTCTGCAAATCTTGTTTGTATTCTAGGTTGTTTTTTTTTTTTTTTTTTTTTTTTTGTGATTAGCCAGGTCGGTGTTTGTTTTTAGGGTTTTTAATGTCCGTGGGGCTATTTTTCCGTGGTTGCGTTCGATAATTGGCGATGAAGTAATTTCTCTTGTATCGGGATATCCTTTCAGTGCAGAATGGTGCCGGAAGTCTTAAATTTCTGTTGCGTTGGTTTGTTAATCTGCCGGAAAAAGTGTTGTCGTATGTTGGGTTATTTGCTGTTAGATGCTATTTTTATTGCGTATCTTAAACTGAGTAGTTTTCTTCTTTGCTCGAGGGACATTTCTTTGGCTTCAAATAGTATGCCGGCTATTGGACTTGTGCGGTAGCTTCCTGTCTAGTCTGAGCGCCGCGTATTGGATGGGTTCGATTTTGATTAATTATAATTCTTGTTCCAAGGTTTTCATTTGAACATGCGGAAATAGATATCATTTATTCAAACGTAATTATTGTATCGGGATGAAAAATTCTCTGTGTCGTATGACAGTTCAATGTGATGAATAATAAGATATTTCAGTTGATCACATAAAAAACATGAAATAAAAACTCTATCTTCGCACATAGAATATTCCAAAATCAAGCACAATTTTTTCTTGAATAGTTCTTAGAAGATGAAGGTACAAATTTACTTCATCGCAGTTAAATACTTACCAATGAACTTAGGAGCCGACGTATCTGGTAATTACAATTCTTGTTCGAGGATTTTCATTTGAACTTGCGAAAGTAGATATCATTTATCCAAACGTAATTATTGTCTCGATATAATAAAAATCTCTAAGTCGTATTACGAATTGAGTGTGACGAATTATAAGATATGTATGTCAATCAATGAAATAAAAACTGTATCTACTTCTTCGAACATATTTTACAGTTTTCATTTCATTCTTTTGTTTCCGTAACATTGAATTTTTGTAATCATACAATATTAATGTTACTGATTGGTATGTCATTGAGAATACGTCAATACATACATAATAATGAATTATGGAAAAGTATTTTTCCACGAATTGAAAATTAAAGAACTGAAGCAAATGTAAGTAACAGTGATTAATCCGCCTTTGATTAGAGAATAGTTAGAAAAAAATAAAAACGGCAGAGCAGCTCATCAAATGCTAAACTTGTGTGATTTACGAAAAGAAAGAAGTTTTGGTAAACAAATATAAATAGTATTTAAATATTTTTTACAACTACTTTAAATTGTGTTGATGTAGACTCGATCATATTTGTTATTGAAGCTTCGTTTCTTTTGAATGTACATTCTCTCGATATCGCAGAATTTAAAACTATAGAAAAGAAGAAAAATAGAAGAAAAAAGAGGAATATTCGTAATCATTGTTACCGCCGCTCGAGCGATTTCTGATTTTCGTAATGCAGTATATAAAGTAGGGACAGTTGGACAATTTCTTGAACATTTAAATTACAGAATTTTCTTTAGTTGCCTCTAAATATGGTATTGAAAGAAGACACCTCATGCATATTGCTGGCTTCTGTAAGAAGGAAATTTGCAAGCTTAGAAATGGCCGCGAGATTAGAAATATTACAAATAAATTTGCATGGATCTAAGTTGGCTCAGGAGCATGCGTACTAATACGTTTGTGAATCTCAAATATGGATAATTTTTGAACCTAACAAACCTCTCTTAAATTGGATTAAAAATGATAAAGATGATGTCTCACCGTGAATTACCAAGCTTAATGGAAAACATTTTATTCATGACTCTGTTTGGGGATAGTGATTCTTACTGAAGTAGAAAATAGTGGATAGTAGAAAATAATTGGCAGCTATTCTCCCTATATAAGAATATAAGAGTAGATGAATTTGTGCAAGATGATATGCAAGAAAGAACAAAGAAAAGAACGATTGTAGATGAAGAAATCTCCAGCATGGGACTGAAACAAAAAAAGATGTACGTAAACAGTCAACATATCTCAGACATGTGTACCAGAACCAATATTTCCTCTGTTTGGATCGATAAGTAGCATGCCTTTCGTAAGAATGATCATTTTTGTGCATGTTATTATTGGACAATATTCCAAAAATGCGATTTTGCAAATTTATCCTGAATTGGATCGTAAATATATATTTCAAAAAATTAGCCCAGCGCGGTAGTTTAAAAGGACGACATTCACTGCAGCCTAGAAGACCATCAGCATGAATGAATATTATGTAAATTCTAAATTTATTATTGCGAAACTTGGAACCGATGAATTTCCTTTCACAATGCAGACAGCGTTGGAAAGTGTATATGAAAATATACTTCCAAAGAAACCTGCTAGAAGTAATTAAACAAAGATTCATTGGTGAAGTGATTCAATAACTATCTGCAGTAAGGGTTTGGAAAAAAAGACTCGGAGAGCCTGATTCAGCAACAAACCTAATACTTTGAGTCTTCTGAAAAAATAGAAGACAGATAAAAAATCCTCAATTTTGGAAATCATCACGTACAAAGAAAAATGCTAGAAGGTCTTTATTAATACCTTGGAGCAAGACTCATCTTCATCGTGTAGTTACGACCAAGGTCAAATAAAATTTTATTGATGATGGGCTTGAGAAAGTTCTTGATGAATTGTTCGTCGTCCTGAAAATATAAATACAATTTCAGCAATGAAGAAGGCTGATAGACGTGACAGGGTCCAGACATCTCGCTAAGCGTGATTATTGGCGCTCTGATGAGAAGCAAGAGAGAGGGAATTGCCGTCGTGCAATTTTGCGAACACATAACGGCGGCCAAAGAAGCGAAACAGAGAAATCCGGTGAAGGAATACCCGGCAAGACAAGAAAGGGAGTGACGCTGACCACGTGCTAGAGGAACTCCACAGTCGCAGGTTAAAGGAGAGCGATCGCTGAGTATCTGTAACCCCCTTGAATTACAGTTATCCCGACAAACGATGAGTCAAGAAAAAGAAAGGTGAGAAGGATAGTAAAAGAAAGAAATCAACGCCGAGAAAACTAGAAGACGCGGTGCGGCGTAAATAAACGAAAGGAAAGGAATGAAACAGAAGCCGCAAGGCAGATGGAAAATATTCCGGTTCTGCAGCCTCGAATCAGTACATGATATAAGCCACCGTGGAGATTTTAGTCGGTAGGAATTCGCAACATGAGCTGGGGATGTCTTGTGCAAAACTATCTTTACGTATAAAAAAAAAAAAAAAAAGAAAAAAAAAAAAACTCTCGTTAGTTGTAGCAAGGAAGTGGAGGAACTTATCCTTCATCGATATTTACGATAAGTAACGCAGTTCTAGATTTACCGATTTAAGAGTACTAACGGAATAATTTTAATACTAAAATAGTGTTCTGTTATTATTCTAGTATTATTGCTATAGTAGTATTGCTAAATTTCGAATTTAGTAAAGATTATTAGTAGCGCGTAAATATGTAGTAATCAGTAGCGAATAAGTAGTAATAAAATAGCGAACTTGAATTGCCGTCGGTAATCGAGATCCGCAACCGGAAATAACGCAAACATAACTTGAAATAAAAGTGTATTTTATTCTGCTCTTTATATTTGTAGCAGAAAAAACTGTTAGGAACTAAATTCTAATCTGTGTTAACTGTATTAATTTGTTACCAATTCTTTTCTTGAATGTCGTATCAATAATGTTTAATTCGAAGCTATAATGACCTAGTACGAGATACGTTTCTTGAAAATAACATAACTTTTAAAAACACTTTCCTTTAACTTTCTTGCATACTTTGGAACTATGATACTTTTTATTTTACAAGAAAACAGAGTCCAAAAAAGAAAAAGCAGTATCTTTATACCGACAACAAAAATTATGCAAATTTGCAGATAGGAAAAACAGTATCATCAGTTTTTCAAGAGACAGTTCCATAAGAACTTATTAGGAGATGTTAGGAAAAATTCCATATAGGCAGCTTCATCCAATCTTTAGATTCCACAATATTGTAAAATTGTAAAAGACCGAAGTACTTATAAATTATTGTTTGGCCCTTAACGGATTAAGATAAAATTAATGAAAACGAAAAAAGAAGAGAAAGCGAAAGGAAAGAAAAATAGCATGAAAGCAACGAAAAAATTATGTAGAGAAGAAACTGTCGAAAGCCAAATGAAAGAAGGGAACGTGCGAAATTTCGGAAAGTGTTATAGTCTCGAATTAATTTCACTCTCAAGTACAGAAGTTAAGCAAATACGAAACGCGCAGCACAAACGCTTTTTACCCGTAATAGTGAATTTCGCTTCATTCTATATTATGAAATATCCGCTCAATCCCTTGTAGCACGGTTTGCGTGCGCCAACTTCAAATTGCGAGCATATATTTATTTAGCCAAAAGAGTCAAGAAGAGATCTAGATCTCAAGGCGAGAGTGTGCCACGTTTAACTCTTTCGTTGGACAAAAAGTATTTCGCCATAACCAGTTGCCAGTTGTTGTATCCCTTTATGACACAATACCACCGATGAGTTGGTTATTTTATTAAAATCAGTCTTTCATTAAAATCAATTGGAAGAAGAATGCAAAAATATTATTGCCACGGCGCGGTCTGGTTCTGTTCTACCGAAAAATAAAAATATCTTTCCAAATGGAGGTTGTATCCCGTGGAATATATCTCGTAATGTATGCGAATAGGTGTGTATTCGACCCTTTGCGAACGAATGTCAGCAAATAGCCGCCCAAATTTTTTTCGTACCGTCGCGAACGAGTTTTCGTTAATTAGCCGCCGAAGTTGTTTTACCGTCGCGGACGTGTTTTCGTCAAATAATCGCCTGAGTCTTTCTATCGTCGCGGACGTGTCGGCAAATAGCCGCCTAAGCCTTTCTACCATTGTGGAGGAGTGTCGGCAAATAACCGCTTAAGTATTTCTACCGTTGCGGAGAAGTATCGACAAATATCCGCTTAAGTCTTTCTACCGTCACGGACGATTATCAGCAAACAGCTGGCTAAATCTTTTTATCGTTACGCGTGGGTGTCTGCAAATAGCCGCCTAAGTCTTTTCTACCGTCGTATGTACTCGAATTATATATCTTTTTAAGTTGTTACAGTATAATAAACAAAACAATTTGCAAATATTTACAAAATGCAGTGTATACATTTTACATTTTCTTTGATAGGATATCGGAAATTTTAAGTGGCGAGAACACCTATCTTTTCCTGTATGTAACTCACGGTATAGGATGTTGGAACAAATTTCAATCTTTCGAATCGGGAATAAGTCTCTTAGAGGAATTATCAGACGAACCCAGCAAGCCTTTTATTTTTTCATATATCATTATTTCTTTGTATATATCATTATAATTTTGTCCTACCTGTTCGGTTAAATCGGGATTTTTGCGTATAGGCGATTGCTTCGAAAGATATCACACCATCCAAGAGTATAAAACTAGTAATGCACAAGTGTAACTAAATTGTAACGTGTTATCTTGTACCATGACCAAAAAGTTTTGTTGAATTTATAGTAAAGATGTCGTTTTTACAATGCAAACGTTCGATGTACATATACCTGCGCGTTCTGCTTCAATATTTCTCCTTCACTCGTTCACACTCGCTCTCGCTCCGCAAAAGATTAAAGTCGAATAAAGATGAATATCGAATCATTAATTTCATATTCAGACATATATATTCTTTTCAAAATGAAGCAACGAACGAATCAGACGGCCTCGCTAATTACTGAATCACTAATCACTACACCAGTACTCGAAAAAAACGTTCGCAGGGAAAAAAATTGACGATATTTCAGTGTTTTGAGGTAAATGTTAATCGATACGGATATTTCCACGATACGTTATGTAATAAAACCAGCCGCATCGTTTTTTTTATCGCTATGGTTCCCGTTCGAAAAATTGAAAATAACTTTTGGAGAAACTTCACTAATATTCTAAACTGCTACACACGTGTGACATTAACTTTGGAATAATCCTAGATACATCTATTATTGATAGTAATATCTAACTTTAATCTTTTGCGGAGCTGGCCGGAGAGCGAGTGTGAACGAGTGAAGGAGAAATGTTTTAAGGTAGATGTTAATCGATACGGATATTTCAGTGTTTTGTGGTAAATGTTAATCGATACGGATATTTCCACGATACATTATGTAATAAAACCAGCCGCATTGTTTTCTTATCGCTATGGTTCCCGTTCGAAAAATTGAAAATAACTTTTGGAGAAACTCCACTAATATTCTAAACTGCTAAACACGTGTGACATTAACTTTGGAATAATTCTAGATACACCTATTATTGATAGTAATATCCAATTCTGTTGAAACATTTGCCTAATGACCGTTTAAACAAGGTAGTCTCTCTTTAAATTTTTTTTTCAGAAACATTTGAAATTAGAAAAAATATAATTTCTCTTTCGATACGAATTTCCATATAATCCCATAAATTGTTTGTAAATCTCTTCAATTCTACTTTCCTCAAACAATCTCGCAAGTTAAAATTAATTTCCGGATTTGTTACAAATAGCGAGATTACACTAGACTGAAAATGTTTCCAGAGATCTGTAAAATTTGGAAACTGTAGAAAGCGTAAAAGATATTGTAAAGTATAAAGCTGCGTTGAAAAGCTGTTTCCATCCTTCTATCTAATTACATTTCTCTGATAATTGTTTCGAGCCAAAGTTGATTCTCATCTCATTTCCATCACAGGAGAAATCAGCTTTATCAATGCAATATTTTTTATAAAGATATTTTCAAATAAAAATATTTTAAATTTTTAAAATATTTAATATTAAGATTCGTGTTTTTACATTATAGATTCGCGTATTTACATTTAAATTACATATAAGATTCGTGTTTGTACATATAGATTCGCGTATTTACATTTAACAAATATAAGATTCGTGTTTTAAATATAGATTAGGCACAGTTTTCAGGTACACATATCACACTGCAGATCATATACATACGCATATATGAATATGTATACGATCATATACATTGACTTGATTGACTTGATTGACATCGAGATCATATACATACGCATATATAAATATGTATACGATCATACACATTTATTTGACTTGATTGACGTCGCGATCATTTCAATCGCCGAGCATAAATATGTTTTGTACTATGTTTCCAGACATTTAGAGTCCAGATTCGAGGTTCGAGGCATTTAGATTATTTGTAAGTTTTCAGATTCAAAAATTTTGCGGGTAGTTTATCCGACCATACGAAAGAATTCTCTTCGAATGTCACCACGGATGACGTGACATTTAATTACATTTAATTACAAAATTATGTGAATTAAGTTTTGTCCCAATTTTGTCAAAATTTTGCACCGCGATTAATATTTTTGCTGTAGCAGACGGGATATAACTTGTCAAATAACTGGTTCACGATTGTTAAGGCGATATTATTAAAAAAAAGTAAAAGAGTTCTATTTAAGTTAAACTGTTCGACTTCATTAAATAAATATTACTGCTTTTACTCGATTATTAATTATAACAATGAAAATCAGCACTCACGCTCGCCTGCTACTACTATAGTTATATCCTGGTCATGAAAAATGTACTTCAACATTTTGAAAAGTTTGCGTAAACTTAATGAATCCGATTTATGCAGTACTACTCGTTGAATTCTCATTTTACATATAATGTGACGTAGCATAACCAGGATGCTGTAGAAGTTTTCCTTATTTGGCTTACACTTGTTCCAGTAAACTATATAAAACGAATATTTGGAGGTCGTCGAATTAAAAGTTTTTATTATAAAAGGGAATGGCCTTTGTACCGGTATCAAAGGATTTTTCAGTAAGGCAATGAGACTGCTGTCGTTCAGTTTGTACTTTGAACTGTCGTCGATGTAACGGAAAACATGAACATGATGATACCCTATCGTATGGTCGCATAGAAGTCTAATGTCTTTTATCATAAGAATATTTGCCATTTCGACCCTTATTTCTTTGTTCTTCTGCCGTTGATACGTTGAATAAGTATCTTCCCCAGTGAAGATATTAATACCAAGGAAGTACCACATGATTAATTTCCTCGACGATTGTTCGAGCGTTTGATCGCATAAGTAATCTTTGGACAGATTGTCCAATTCATCGGTGTACGCCATGTACGACGGAACCACATATCCTTGATCAACCCAATTGAACCAGTTCTTCAATTCTGATGTTACCTCTCCTGATGGACGCCAAAACATGTCCGTCATTATATCCCTAAGCGCGCCGGCTGTTTTCTGCGAAGTCTCTTCCAACTTTCGTAAATTGAAGTCTATGACAACTTCGGAAGTAGAGCTTAAGATGTTCTCCAAAGTTTTATGAATGGAGTGAATATCGGTGTTCAGAAGTTTTGCCAAACGTTTTATAAACGGCATGAGAATTGTGGTATCTTCCTGCTCGATGCTTGGCCCGGCTGCGTTCATCGAGCGTTCGATCATCTTTAGGAGTTCGTACTCTTGGAATGATAATTTGTAATATTTTGTCATGGTCATGTATGTAACTGTTACTTTACCACTTTCGATAGTCATTTGGATAAGAGCAACCGACAATTCTTCCAAGAAAATTATGCGTAATAGTTCTTTCGGTTCGTCACTAGTAGGTTCCTCCGGGATCGAAACAACAGAATCAATGATTTCGTCGCAGTCGCTGCTATATGAACTCACTGATGATTCACTCGTTGATGCCATTGTTGAATAACACGTGTAGTGTGTCGACGATTAAGACCGATCAACAACGATTCTACGATCAAGATACAATACTGTTTAATGAATAATATTTTTCTCAAAAATTTGAGATACCAGGTGTCAAGTACTTACTGGCAATTTATGAGCCGAACGTCTTCTCACAAATTTTGCTGCCCGAAGTATTTTATCTGAATATCGACAATAGAAATCATTTACTCAAACGTGATCAATGTCGCGAAATATATGAAGGAAATCGCTGAATTTGATGAATGTGATGGATCGGATGACGTTGATTCGTGATCGTACAAATAAATAACATCGAATATGAGTCGAACGAATGATGCGATCAATGAAAATATTTAGACCAGGCCTGTTGAACTTCTTCCCCTTCGCGAGCCACGCGAATTTGACATTCGATGAGCCGTTTTCCCTTTTTATTTTTTTTTAATTTTTTAATTTTTTTATTTTTTTATTTTTTTATTTTTTTTTTTTTTTTTTGTTCCCCCAACATCTAACTGATTTTTCGTCCGTTTTACGAGCTGATGATTAACGTGACGCACAATATTACACATATTTCGTTTAACATTTCGAACTTTGTTAATCTCGTGGAAAAATAGTTTTTCACAGTCTCTTATCCTACAAGTATTATTAGCACAGGTGCATTCTCGTAATAATGTATTATTCAGCTTTCCACGATTCATGGCTGCACCTCGTCTCGACTAATAATTAATTTTAAAGATTTTTTTTTTTTTTTTTTTCAATTTTAAGCAAAACGGCGGGGCAGAAAGAAACGCAACGAGGCAGAAATGTGGAAAGGGCTCTTTACTTATGGCTCGCAAAAAGACTCGATACGATATTGAAACGGTTCGACAGACTTTGTCTATGATGAAATGAAGCGCGATGTTCAAGTATATCTTTTTTTTTTTTTTTTTTGACAATGATCGTAAACTTGGTTGATAATAGACCACCTGTTGGTTTATACTCTCGATGCCGTTCTTCGATAAAAGCACTTTGTCCGTAATTTTTCTTTCAAATTCTATGTTAATAAATGTTAATAAAGCAGAGGGAGTAGAGGTACAATCGTGCGATCGCGCCGCGACTCCGTTCCAGCGATTTCTGATTTTCGCGGCAAGGGTTGGTGCTATATATACCGTTACACACAAACATACACAGACACACACACACACACACACACACACACACGCACACGCACACACGCACGTGTGTATACTGTTACAATATATACTATTCGCTGGAGATGTCGCAGGCGCAGAGGTTTCTTTCGCTTATCTGCCAGTCCACAGGTGGGAGCTGCTACCTATAATATACCAGTTAGTATTTCATGCCACATCCCCTTCTTGGTGGTGTTTGTGAGAGCCACCAGTAGTAGGACCACAAGTTTCTAAGTTTTGAACGCGGGGGGGAAGATGCGCAAGACCGGAAACAGTTTAGTTTTTGCCCAGATTTCACCTGCCTCTTTATCCCTCGTCAGTTCTTACCCCTACTTTCCATTACTACCACCAACGCGAATTGCGTTTTCAAGATTCACTGCTACCCTCACCCCTTATTGGATTCTCCCCCGCTTTTTAGACACAGACCTCTCCCTCTACGATTCTCTATTTTTTTTTTTCCAGCGTTCTCCGCGATTTTTTTATAGCTTCTGCGTCACCCTCCTTGCTGAAATTTGTCAGCTCAAGGAGCTTCTTCGTTTTTAGCAGTCTTCATGATTCTGTATAATTTTCTTCTTCTTCTTCTTTTTTTTTTTTTTAGATTTTTTTTTAGCTTCTGTATAATTTTCTTCTTGATTCTATAGCAGTCTTCATGATTCTGTATAATCTTCTTCTTCTTTTTTTTTTTTTTAATTTTTTTTTTTGTTTTATTATTAATTTTTTTTTTTTTTTTTTTTTTTTTTTACTTTAACGTAACTTTTACTGAATGTTTGTGCTTTGCGTTTTATTAGTTTTAATGTCGGCTGATATTTCCCACTGACGTTTTATCACCGAAGAACAAAACAGAGAGAAGTTTTCTCGGTCCAGCACGGAGAACGAGCAGAGACAGAGCTTTGAAACTATATCCCACGTACGTCCGTCGGTGGAAATCCATGAAAGCGAGGGAGGTCAGCGCGACGAGGTTCCACGGCGATAATTTATTTGGCCTAGCCAGGATTTACGAGACCCGATATTGGATAATGAATCAGGTCTCCCTTGATGGAATTAACTCACCTATAGCCCCGGAGATTTTGCACTCTCTCTCTCTCTCCCTCTTTCTCTCTCTATCCTCTAGCCTTTATTACCTGGCACGGAATAGAAGCCCTTCGCCTCGTTTTACGATCAACCTATGTGCGTCCTGATGAGATTTGCGACTTTATGTAACTTTACCTCTTTACGCGCCTCTGAAAAGACACACGCTTGCGGTCGTTCGCCAAGTATCAGGACGGCTGATGTGCCTCGTACGATAATTGGCGGAGATTATCAACCGAGAGAAGATTAAGGGGTCAGGACAGTTTGAAATTTTGAAAAAAATCGATTTTTTTTTTTTTTGTTTCGAATGGTAGTCTGAAGTCTTGGAAATATGATACAAAAGGTCCTAGCCTTTAAAACGACGTATTTTGGGGTGTAATAATAAATCCGGCGGATACAGAATCATTGAATTTGTATCACATTTGTTTACAACTTTAAGCAGTATTACAAAGTGTAGATTCGAGCGATTCGAGTATTACTTTTGGTGAATCGAATATTAGGGGACTTGGATTCAATTTAGTTGTGAATCGTAAGAACTGTAAGCCGCGATATATATGTAAAAAAAAGTAAGTAAAAGATACATATGAAAAATGACGTTCTAAAAGTTTTTCTCGAAACTCGGTTGCAAGATATTTCGGAATTTGACCGATTACCGTGAAAACTTGGTACGTATCTTTAGCGTAACATTTACTAGGGATTGACGATCAAACATTTTTTTATTTTTCAACAATTTCGAAAAATAAAAACGAAAAACGTAGAAATTTCTGGCATAAATTCGATACATCAGAAACAAATAGCTGTTATTAGGTTTATGTAGGTGAAGCATCAATATTCGTATGGACGAAGATTAATTAACTAAGGAGGGGAAGTAGCTCACAAATTATCATCATTAATCCTTCGAGCTAAAATACTAATTGCAAGTTACGCTCGCGGTAGGAATTATGATTTCGATTTGAAAGGAAATTGCGGTTCACACGAAGTGTGAATTTCAATTTTCATTGACCTTTGAAAAATGTTGAAAATGTTTATTGGTAATTGAGGGGAAAAAAAAACCGCAAGAGATTAAACCCTGTATAGCTCTTTGGGTTTCGAGCTCGAAAAGAGTCTGGGAAAATTCGCAGAGTACCTCGTTTACTCTTTGAATGAACAAATGAACCCGAATGTTCCGTTTTCCAAACAAACGGAGAACAATCGCCGATGAAAGGCCTGCGAATGCGGTCCAACGTTATAAAGCGTAGTTGACTACTAAAAAAAAAAAAAAAAAAAAATTGAACGATTAATTGTAAGAGCGGGAACAAAGTTGGTAGGTACGTTAACGAAGGAGAGAGAGAGAGAGAAAGAGAAAAGACTAACCGATTTAAAGTGTTAAATACATTATGCATTGAGGAAAAATCGAAGAAGAAGTTCGGTAATTGTTGCGCGAAGATTTTCACTTCTCTGGTCAGTTAGTTTCGGCCGTTATAAATAACAAGGGAACCGTAAAGCTGTCGTTTTTATAATTGCAAAAAGACACGGTATGAATAACCGTAACAGTTGCTGTATTCTAGACCAGGAAACGTCCTAATAGATGGTTTATTATTTTATGGAGCTACCTCCTGCTTTATGTCCCGAACTTCAGTAAATCATCGAAAAGCTGGGCAGACAGTAGCTAGCTCTCACGTAAACTAAACCTTTCGGGTCCATCCCTGGTCGTTACATCAGATGTTACCTCGAGGAGCAGGAGCGCTCTTTCGGCATTCAGCGAGTATTAACCTTGAGGAAATTGCTGTAAACGCTTTAACACGGGTGTTTGCAGTCGATCAAGGTGCTCAGCATTATTTGCGGCTGAAATATGGATTCCTGGATAAGCGCATATGATTGGAAATTAACGAAGGCGAATTGTTCACTCATTAGCGATAAAATTCGATAATTAGTAAAAAACAGTAATTAATAATAAAAATAGTAAAATATTAAAATAGCGCTAAGAACTAAAATCTAAATATGTAAATACAAAAATAATATAAAATACTAAATACTAAATACAAAAATAGTATAAAATACTAAGTACTGAAAAGAATAATACAAACTGTTAAATGCTAAAATATTAAAACAATAATAACACTAAAATACTAAAACAATAATAAAAACACTAAAATATAAAATAAACTTTGAAATAAAAAATTACTAAGTACTAAAAAAAATAATACAAACTATTAAATACTAAAATGTTAAAACAATAATAACACTAAAATATAAAATAAACTTTGAAATAAAAAATTACTAAGTACTAAAAAGAATAATACAAACTATTAAATACTAAAATACTAAAACAATAATAATACTAAAATACTAAAACAATGATAAAAAACACTAAAATATAAAATAAACTTTGAAATAAAAAATTGCTTCGATTTGCTGCACACGTCTTCCTCAGAAAGTGATTTTTTTTCGTCTTTAGTTGTCGTCATTTCGGCAATTTGGCAAACACGTGGCGCACAGCCCACGCGTTAATGCCCATCCGTTAATGCGACCACTAAAACACCAGCAACTCCCATAACTAACACAAGCAGCTCCTAGTAGAGGTCAAAACTGTGGCACAGTAAAACGGAGGATTAAGGGCTGTAAGTCAAAATGGCGGCTGGAGAATTATACCCTTCTTTGGGATCCTCCGGACGCGACCTGAACCACAGTTATTGTAACCAAAATTATAGATTGGTGACACTTTTAAATGGAATGTGACAAAGTGTAATAACGATTATTTAAACCTGTTGTAAATTATATTGTGAAGAGCTGAATCGATCGTCACTAATACCATGCCTTGAAAAGAGAAAAGTACAGAAAAGTATTTTTCCATGAACAGATAAAGTTGAAAAGCTAAGTGGATATTCTGGTAATTTGGCTTAGAAAATCAATTTTTAACTAGTTTCTAATCACTTTTTAATTAGCAAAATTATAGTGTTAATAAATATAGTTTAAAGGAAACGGTGTACTGTTCGCCACATAAGTATGAATATTTTTGTACAATGGATAACAAAAACTTTCTCAAAAAATATTTTATTTTATAATATTATTATTTATTTTTATATTATTATTATTATTATTATTATTTTATATTTTATTTCTTGTACTGCTCGAGTGATTGTAAGTATGAATATTTTTGTACAACGGGTGACAAGAACTTCAAATGCGTTTTTCTCAAATCCATATTTTTCAACCCTCCGACTGCCGTGAGGGAGTCATTTCTGACCCGTGTTGAGAGCTACTCGAGTGCAATAATAACGCACACAGCGATAGGCGCTGCTTGTGTTAGTAAGCAAGTCTGATCGGACTAACACACGAATGCCATCTGACTAATACGTGTCCAAAGTGCCGAAGTAATGAAGACTGAAGACAAAAGACGAAAACGGCTATATACGCA
Organism: Frieseomelitta varia; assembly: GCF_011392965.1. Classification (NCBI taxonomy): domain Eukaryota; kingdom Metazoa; phylum Arthropoda; class Insecta; order Hymenoptera; family Apidae; genus Frieseomelitta; species Frieseomelitta varia. Next base: position 26,847 of record NW_025110567.1, read on the forward strand.
GACGATACAGCTATTTACGCCTCCTCGTGGAGCCCTAAACAAGCTACAACATACTTACAAAAGCACATGGAAAAAATAGTAGAATACCTCAACAAATGGAAATTAAAAATAAATCCCGAAAAGACCCAAGCAATTTCATTCCATAATAAAAACAAAAACACACTACAACCAATCATCATCGAAGGAAAAAGTATTCCTTGGTCAAAAACAGCCAAGTACCTCGGCCTCATCCTTGACTCCGGCATCACATGGGCTCCAGCAATACAAAAATGCACTAATCTCGCATACCCAGCACTCATCAGATTATACCCGTTAATAGTCAAAAACAGTGAATTAAAAACAGCAATCAAGTTAAATCTATACAAAATATGCGTAAGGCCAATTATAACATATGGATACCAAGTCTGGGCTGCCGCGGCTAACTCACACATAAATAAGATTCAAAAAATGCAAAATAAATTCTTACGGATAATCTTAAATAAACCATATGACACACCGATTAAAACACTCCACCAAATAGCAAACATCCCTACAATAGAAGAGTACATACGCACTTCCATGCTCAAAGCATACCACCCAGATCACGAAAATCCTCTAATCGTAGGCCATAGGAGATTACAATATCGATGAAATTCCACTAAAAATAAGAACAAAACTGCCAAAACACGCTACAAATCAGACAATGAAAACTAAAACTCATAATACATGAATTCTCACACAAGAAACTGCAGGTTTTTAAAAATTTTTCTCCTGCACAAACTTACTCCATTAAAACTAAATTAAATTATAAAATACTCATCACTCTACTCCAAATTTCTTATGTTAAATGCAGGTAATAAGGAGCAACCTAAAACCCTAGGGACTGCAACAAAATAGACAAAAGGGAAAAAAAAAAAAAAACAAAAGACGAAACAAATCAGTTTTTGGTAACGCTCTGAAGAGGAAAGACGTTTGCAGCAAATTCTTATTTCAAAGTTTATTTTATATTTTAGTATTTTTATTATTGTTTTAGTATTTTAGCTTTGTACTTTAGTATTTAGTATTTAATAGTTTGTACTATTTTTGGTTTTAGTATTTAGTACTTTATATCATTTTTGTATTTACTATTTAGTTTTTAGCACTATTTTAATATTTTGCTACTTTTATTATTAATTTACTGTTATTATTATTATTTTTGTTCTTTTTATTACTTTTTTCCATTGTTTATATTTGTTTCCATTTGTTGGCGTAATGTCTTCATTACCAACGAGCAATCTTTCTTCGTCTTCTTTCGCTGAATTTGCACAAGACGTTTCTGACGATAAACAATCATCAGACAACGGAAGTGTATCAAATAGCGACGCTGAACCCGAAATGCAAGATTCTGAAGTCGAAATGCAAGAAGACGATATATCGGAAACTATCGATAATGTAGAATTCCAGAAAACCAGGAATTTGAACGTAATTGGCAACGTATTGGACCACCTAGCAAGGATACAGCGATTGTCTCTTGTCAATGTATAAATATAAGTAAATATAACATTATTACTCGTGTGATTATTATTTGTTTCTATATGCTCCTACATGTTTCTATATGAGTCGGGTGTCTGTCACTTTGTTGGTACAATATCGATAAGGACCTCGGTCTCGAGCGACCGTCACTCTGTGTTAGTACAGTATCGGTAAGTCGTCCGGACAACTCTAAATATGAATTAGTAGAATATCCATGTGAGTCAGAAATGACCGGCACGGGACTACGAGCTTCGGGCTTTCGGGTTAAACTGACTGACCTGATATCTCACGTTTCAATTGTCCGATTGACTTGAAATTTCGAGATTTTCACCGGATGTACCTCTATCGCATGAACCACCGATTTCAAAATCAGATATTTTTTTCTATTTTTTTTTTTTTACTACCCGAAAACGAAAAGCACAAGGAAAATCGATATTTAAACTTCAAAATGCTGCCATTTTTTTAATTTTCGAAATTTCGCTGTCTCCGTGGTTCATGCGATAGCCATATTTATACTAATTAAGATGCATTCTGGTTGTTTAGTTTCAAATAACCAGGTGGACCGGAATCACGTCAGCCATTCGAACCTGTCTTTAAAAACATTTACCTTTACCTAAGGCTATATAATTTCCACAACTTTCATTAATTTCGTTAAAAAAGAAATTATAAATACACTTTAAATATGAATAAATTTGGTGTGCGGAAACTGCATACCAAAATGTGTCATGGTATCCTTAGAAAAAAATCTCAAAAAAGTCGATTTTTCCAAGCCAGGATTACCAGAATAGCTTAAAGCAAATATGTGCGACAGTCTGCACGTGTTGGGAGAATAGTTTGGCATCTGAAGGGAAAAAAGAGGATGAAACGTGTGACTTTGACTCAGCTTCCTTTCAGTTTCCTTTTCTTCGCCCTTCAGTTTCCACCTTTCTTGTCAGAATTTATTTTTATAATAAAATCACGAGCGGGGAATGGGGTTAATCAACGATTTGGATGTCGACGAAACCGTGAAAGCAAACCTTTCGATACTGGCCGGTTGCTGCGAGAAGAGAAAGAGGGTTGGCTCGTAGGGTTCGTCCTTGGAGCAATCTCCGTTGGAAGAAAAAGTTAAATAGCGAAACTAGGTTGGTGTGTCGGGAGCATAAATCTTCTTTTCGTGTCCTGAATCTAGGCGACTCGGTCAATATTACCAAAATATTTAACGGCCACCCTGTGGCGAGGCACGCGCCACTTTTTCGATTCAGTGTCCACCCTTCTTTCTCCTTTCTCCTTTTTTCCAAGCTCAAGAGAGAAAATGCTCCGCCTAAATGGGCAAACCCCCGCGACGACGACAACGGCTGGCCTTGACCGAAAGCCGAAACAAGAAGGTTTTATTGGAACAGGATAAAGCGTCGTTTGACCGGTTTCGAAAAAAAAAAAAAAAAGAAAAACATTCACGACCCTCTTACGTCGCCCTTTTGTCCTGAAACTGTCACCTTGACGAGCTTCCGAATTTTTATTGACCTTATGATTGCACGCTGCTGCTGTCGAACGCAATTTTTATCAGTAATAATTAGTAAAATTTACCAAAAATATAAAATAATTATCTAGTAATTGTTTGCGAATAATTACTATAATGATCGTATCGATATGGTTGTTCATAACTGTTAGTCATGGTGATTAGTTTAAATGATCGATTGTATCTGTCTCATATTTAAAAGATTAAATCACTATGTTGATTAAATCACAGTGAAGTTTGGGACTTTTTTTAATTAAAATGAATAGTTAAATTTTCCTTCTTTCTGGAACTGTCCAAATTTCTTTCTTCAAAATTTAATCGTCCATATTTAATTTTTTTACTATTCGAAGAAATTCCATATAATTTTGATTATACCTATCAAAATTTCTATCACAGTTATACAACAGCACGTTAAGAAAAACATTTAAAACATTTGTCCAATATGAGTGAAAATTCTTTTCAAAAAAAAAAGAAAAAAGAAATCAACTATGATGATTTATTCTAGTATTCCATACCATGAAATTCTATTAAACTTGCACGTTGACGTTTTACTCCGATAAGAAAATCCAATCAAACGAGAAAGAGCGATCCACTTAATCCCAGACAGAATTATGAATTCGACTGTAACAAAGAGGAGGTGAAAAATTGGAAAAGTTGATTGATTGGTTCGCAGAGGTGAAGAATAATAATTTTTGCAGAAATTTCCGGTGACTTTAACGCATTTCACGATTTCTTTTAAATGCAATTCCGACGAGAAAGTCGGGAAGAACTGGAGGACGAAGAACAGGGAAGATTTATTTTCTGACGAAGGAAACTGAAGAAGAGTTTCGCTTTCTAATTCTAAAGTTAATCTAGCACAGTGACTAAGAAGCTAACAATAGGGAACGAAAATAGGGAATTTAGAGTAGCTCGACCTGCTACGATCCGCGATAATCCGTGATGATCCGTCCCGAGACGGACGAGCTCGTGCGGAACTGGTGAAAAGCATTCGCTGCGTCGAATTATCGTGAAAGTGGTAGAACATTCGTTGACAAAACAGTGTCTGGAGAAGTCACAACAGTCTCACCGGGAGATGCAAAGTAATCTGGCAAGATCGAGGGGAAGAACGTCGAAGACGATACATACCCAGGTAGGTGTTGTTCTCGCCGATGCGAGGACAGTCACGCCGTTAGGATTTTCGGATTTTGAGAATTAGCCATGGGCCCACCACCCACGGTCGAGGATACTGGGTGGTGTGGCCCCACGGCAGATCCTCGCAGTCAAAATATTGTGTCAAGGCCACGTGAACCATTGTTCGCCTCTGTCACCGTGCTTCGACTCTTTGACAAGTGGTGCGCGATCCTCTGGGGAAAAAAAAACTGCAATTCGATTAGAAGCAACGACGGGATTATACTTGTCTGACGATCCTCTAGACTCTAGATCGACGGTTCATAATCTGTGATATTCCAGGGAGTACCGATTGGAGATAATATTGGTAATGGCGGAAAATGACAGAAAAATAAAAACACCGAAACAAAGTTACAGAATTTTGATTTACGGGGAGAGACGTTGTCACTACTACTATTATAAAAAATTTGAAATGAACTGTAAAATGTAAGATCAGTATGTTAATTTGAGTCGTTTGATTATTTAGCCCAAGGAAATTTAAAAAGAAGCAAACTTTTATCAGAAATAGGTAGGGATTTATGAGAAGAGAAGCTATACAAAAACAAAGTTATAGAAGTTTAATTTTTGGGGAGAGACTTTATCGATACCACCATTGTAAAAAATTAGAATGAATTATAAAATGTAATATCAGTATGTTAATTTGAGTCGTTTGATTATTTAGCCCAAGAAAATTTAAAAAGAAGCAAACTTTTATGAGAGATAGGTAGGGATTTATGAGAAGAGGAGCTTTACAAAAAAACAATTATAGTATTTTGATTTACAAAGAAAGAAATTGAAATAAATTGTAAAATGTAAGCCTACAAATGCCATTAGACTAATTTGTTGAGAAAATTAGAAAAAAAAACCCTCTCATTAGAGGAATGAATGAAATATGAAAAACTTTTATGAGGGATAGCTAAGGATTTATGAGAAGAGAAGCTTTACAAAAAAACAATTATAGTATTTTGATTTACAAAGAAAGAAATTGAAATAAATTGTAAAATGTAAGCCTACAAATGTCATTAGACTAATTTGTTGAGAAAATTAGAAAAGAAAACCCTCTCATTAGAGGAATGAATGAAATATGAAAAACCTAGCAAAACAAAGCGGGAAAGGAAAAAGGCTGAGAAATCTATATAAAATGTAAAATTTTCTTGGGACAAAATAGAACGTTCTCTTTGTAAATGGAAATTCTAAAAATGTACCCTAACAACGGACTTCTTTGGTTCCTTGTAATGTGATTGTTGTAGTAGGTAGATGGATTATAGAGGTGTAGTTAAATAACATTGGATTATCAGCTAATAGGCTATTTATGATTGTATAGTAAACTATAATTAACAGATTAAGTAGATTAGTAAGTTAAGTGCGTAAGAAAACTTTCATTGGATTAAAAAATTTAATTAATTGAATTCGTCAGAATACAACAGACCTTTGTAAAGGTGGAAACAAAGAAAAACCCAAAGAGGCGTAAATTGAAAAGAATCCACTTATAAATTTGAAAAAACATCGTGCACCAATGTTTCAGTTAAGTTGCTCGAGTAATGACGAGATTACTTCTCTCATTGGCGAGAGAAACACCGAAGGACAGAGCAATTGCTGGTGATATCATGGGGAAAGAAACGGAAAGGAAACGTAGAAAACGATAAATCTACCGTCTACCCCGTTCGCCCTGTTCCTCGTGATTCACGATTCCGCCAGGATCGGCTTTATCGAGCCGCAATTGCTATGTGTCTTCGTTTATCTGGACCTCCCACATTTCACCGTGAAACGGAGAATTGCACGAACCTTTAAAGTGTTTCAAAATTGAACGAGACCCTCTTCCAAAATTCATGCGCTGCACCCCTGCCCAAGATCTTCGAGAATGTGTTCTTTTTCCCTCTTTCGAGATCCAACTTTTCCGCTTAGAATGTATATCCGTGATATATATATATCCGAATAAATCACTGGTTTCGAGGAGATGTAGATTTCGGGAGAAGCGAAATTTATCAACGGAGCAAACTCCAGAGAAATCTCTTTCTAAAATATCTAATATTTTCTAAAGCATCAACAGCTGAGGAGTCTCGTCTCGTTAGAAAATACTCGTCCGATTGTGAGCGAGTTTCGAAGATTCTGAACGTGCTAAGCACGTTCGTGGGGTGGCTGTAGGGCCCGGTTGATTACGGCACTGCAGCCTTTCTTATCTTCCCGGGTGAATCCCTCCTCGTGGAGGGTGAAACGAAGGTTGGTGGGTATATAATAGCCAAGATGGCGGCACGCGCTGTTATCACTCGTTTAGAGGGAGTATGCCAACCCAATTGGATTGGGTGGCAGCCAATACGGCGGCTCTCGTCAGCGATATCATCGCCCTCCAGCCTTTTCATTTTCTGAGAGAGCATCCCCTCGCACGACGGTCCCGGCAATCGATCTAATACGAATCGCCTGCCAGGCGCGCGAACATTGCACGAACCTTGCTTACTTTCGTTTCGTTAGAGATTTCAGTTACCATTTCCAATCGCTGACCGATTCTCGGGAAGAAACGTCGCTAGAGCATTTCCAAAACATGGTCAGAAAAATGAAACTGCAAGAAGACTTGAAACTTCGTTCGTTTTCTTTCGATCGATGCTAGAGCATTTTCAAAACATGGTCAGAGAAATAAAAGTCACAAGAAGTTAAAACTTGGTTCGTTTCTCTTTCAATCGACGCTAGAGTATTTTCAAAATTTGTGTCGAAGGAATAAATCTGCAAAAAGTCTTGAAACTTCGTTCGTTTCTTTTTCAATCGACGCTAGAGTATTTTCAAAATTTGTGCCAAAGAAATAAAAGTCACAAGAAGTCTTGTAACTTCGTTCGTTTCTCTTTCAATCGACGCTAGAGCACTTCCAAAACATTGCCAGAAAAATGAAACTGCAAGAAATCTTGAAACTTCGTTCGTTTCTCTTTCAATCGACGCTAGAGTATTTTCAAAATTTGTGTCAAAGAAATAAAAGTCGCAAGAAGTCTTGAAACTTCGTTCGTTTTTCTTTCAATCGACGCTACAGTATTTTCAAAATTTGTGTCAAAGAAATAAAACTCCAAAAAGTCTTGAAACTTCGTTCGTTTTTCTTTCAATCGACGCTAGAGTATTTTCAAAATTTGTATCAAAGGAATAAAACTGCAAAAAGTCTTGAAACTTTGTTGCCAGATTAAGTAAGAGCTCAACGTAAGAGTATCGTTTGAGAAATCTTTCTTTATCTGGCGAAATTTTCTGCTATTTTGAAGTTACGTCAAACTTCGGGATAGTTAGGCACGGTTAATTTAGTTAATCTAATTTAGTGTGCAACTCGTTCTCCGATGATCACGAAGCGGCAAGTATGTAATTCTTCGCGGGAACGGACTGTTTGATGAAAGGAAGGCTGGAAAGTTTTTCGTGAGAGATGAGAAAGTAGCTAGTTCTTATTTATAGCAAGGCACGATAATGGCACGTATGATGGGATTAGGGAACTGGCTTGGTTCTTGAATTAACTGTATCCAAAGTAACCATGGCGACCATGTTGTGGTCATATTGGTCCGTCGCCAACTATCGATAATAGGAAAGATAAGAGTCAATCCCCAGGAAACTTTATCGCTCCAGAAATGGCGACCGTGAGTCTCTGGCCAGCCCCAGTTTGCCCAAGATTCCATCTCTTTTCTCTCTCTCTCTTTCTCTCTCTTCTTTTCGAAATTCAGACGGTACCAATTCTACTTCTCATTCATTGATACAACGAAAAACTGTCGATAATTGACACAAAAAAAAATTGATAAAACTGATACAAAAAAAAAAGAAAATCGTGAGAAATGATCGTACAACAATCATATGTACAACTTGGTGTCATTTTAAAACGTGAAGTCTCCACTTTGATGCTCGTTAGTTCGTTCTTCTCGAAGATGATCTTACATTATTCAGCGTGTGAAAGAGTGAGAATATTTTATTCCAGAAAATTGAAAGAATTCAAAAGTTCGTAAAAACATTAAAAAATCTTTCATCACGCATTAAATCCGCTACGATCTTGAAGATCGAAAATCTCCTCTTTGCAACGAGCCGTTGAAATTCGCTGTGCGATTTTTTTCTTCACCATTTCATCGAATTTAGTACGAAATATTAGAATTTCTTGTCGTTTAACTCTAACATTTAACGTTGAATAAAATGATGGGAGAAAAAATCGTACAATAAATTTCAAAGGGAGAGACTTTAATCTTTAAAATGATGCTAAATTCAGTTACGCAAAGAAGTTTTTAGTGCTTTTATCTAGTGTTTCAATTTTCACAATTTTTAAGAAAAAAGTATCTTAACCTTCCCACCCGTTATAAGATGTAGAATCATTTTCGAAAAAAAATAAACTCACAACTGTCAAAGTAGAAGTCTCACACTTTAAAATGAGACCGAGTGAATCGTTTTTTTACAAAGTTACATCAGTTCAAATTGTCGATAATTTTTCACTGGTACAGTTAAAGAATCATAAGAGATATAAAACAGACATGAGATATATAAAAGATAGATTTTGATCATCGAAAAATCTGTACATTAACATCTCACTGAAATTTACGTTTCTGTCAATAATTAGAAAAAAAAATAGTATCAATTCTGTCATAAATCGTGTCTTTCAACACTAAAACTACCGAGAACTAAAGCATCGAATTTTCATCAGAGATATTAAAGTGAAAAAAATAAAAATAGATGTACACAAACTTTTAGTCGTGTATTTCAAAAAATTATGAATTAGCCATTTTGACCACTCCAGTAGTTCCAGTGTGCGAAACACAATTTTATTCAACATATGTCAAATAGATCGATCCGTAGATAGACGCAGGCATTCACGAAACGAAATTCCACGGTGTGGAAGACTTCTTCTTTCAACTTCCATCGAAGCACTTCCACTGAAAAGTTCGTGTACGGTTGGCGAGCGGTCGCCATTACGTGAAATAAATGCGAGTTAATTAAAGGGCGGAAGCAATTACTTGCGAATAAATCGCGGCCGTTAATCCGTTATAGCGTAGACAAGTTAAACTTCTCTCCCACTCTTTGGGAGCTGTCTCTGCCAGCTGTGGAGCTCTCCTCTCCGCGATGGTGGGTTTAAACGCGAGGATAGGGATTTGCGAGAACGACGCCGACGTCGGGGCGCGTTCGCATAATTGGCTTTGAACGCCGCCACCTGCGCCCCGACGCCACAGCCTTACGTGCTTCTGTGTTCAGGGTATGGGCATCAGTGTTATCACTGTGTGCGCGCGTGGAAACGTATCTATCCGAGGTGAAGGATAAAGAAACCGAATGAAATCCGGCGAATTCGGGGAATCATTCGAAGACAAGGCTCTCTCTCTCTCTCTCTCTCTTTCCCTTTAAAAGCTTCCATCTCTTAGGAAAATAAAAAACAAAGAAAACTCGAGAAATTACGCTGTGACTTTACTTGAAGAGAAATTTTTATTAAAAAATTCAGACACCATGAACTCTGAATTTTTTCGATCGATGAAAATCGAACAAAGGAGTAGGACATGCCATTGTTACTGGAAACGAGACAAGAAAACGCCTTTTCTTTTAAATTATTATTGTATTTTCTCAGCAGAAGCACATACAATGTTCTAAAGCTCTGATTATCTTACAGTACAATTTATACTTACTAATCTCTTAGAGCTTATTTATATTTGCGATGTAATTTTATACAGGTTCTCTGTGCGATGTAATTTTATACAGGTTCTAAAAGCTTTAAACAATAGAATGAAAAAAGAAAATATGACAATTTGTAGTAGATTTGAATGTCAAAATAGCGTCGACTTTACCTGCTAAGCGAGTCATAAATTACTGTTCCATAGGAACATACTATATTAACCGACGTTAAGATTGTGGAAATGATTACAGAACATTAGGTTGATGATCACTGCCAAATAAATCCTTCTAGATAACCTCCAGAAAAGGAGGAATTATACTGACCACAAAATGAAATAAGGACAGGATTAAGGACAGGGCACGAAAGAAGATAAAATTCGACTAAAAAAAATGAACCTTCCAAATTTAGAATGAATATTAAAACTCTGTCAACACATTCACTCGACACGTTCTATATACAAAAGAACAAACCTTTGAAACCTTTGCCCTGATTTCCCTGAAAGCGAAATCATCTGAAGAGCTTGATGGACACACAAATCTATACTATAAAATACCATCCACACGTGTCCTAATGAACTTGATGTGCATGCAACCTTAAACTTGCACAAAAACAAAACAAAAAATAATAAATAAATAAATTTTTAGCTTATCAACAACATCTGCATTTCATAGTAATTCGTCCTCGACGATAGTATGCAGTTTTAATCTAACAAATAATAGCGATGATTTTTGCAATAAACATTTTGACAGGGTAGAAAAGCATCTCTTACATATGGGCCTGAAAGAGCTATTCCGGCTAACTGAGATTCAGGATGCGTGTCTAACATGTTGCTACCCAGATACGTAGAGAATACGAGGCGCGGGTCCTGCAACCATTGAGACGTTCCTACCGTAATTTACGAGCTCCTGTTTACCGACAAAGATTGCGGGTGGCTGCTGCAAAGCCCGAAATGGTACTGGGAAATTGATTTTCGTCACGGTCGCCGTTCTAGCACGATCGCATTGTGCATTATTGTCGATCATACTTCCATGAGCAGGAGAAAGTTGCTCAATGTGCTTATGTGTGTCCTCTCGAGTTTTCTCTTCGCTCAAAGACAGGTAGACGGAACGTATTTAAACGGAAGGATTGACAAAATGGTTACAAAAATTGAGAATATCGATTAGAAGGTGTCTCGACTAATTTTTGAGAAGATTGACAAAAAGAATTTCGTACCAAAGACGGATGGGATCGAGATAACGCAAAAAATTAAGAAATTAAAATGAGACGGGAGATACTCCTGAGATGAAGTTTAGACAAGTCAGAGAATAACAGGGAAGTAACATAAAGTAACAGGGTGTTCAGTAGCCGATTAGAAGGGGGAGGGGGGGGGGGTAGAGAAAGAAAAGTTTTGGACACTCTCATACGCAGACGACATAGTCCTACTGGCAAATAAAAAGAAAAAGAGACGAAGGAAATGATGAGAAGGCTGGAGAAATATCTAGACAGGCAAAAGCTGGTACTAAATGAGAGCAAGTCTAAGATGATGGTATTTGGGAAAGGAGGGGGAAGGAAAAAAAAGAGATATGGAATTGGAAATGTAAGGCAATAGAACAGGTTACAGAATTCACATATCTGGGGTATCGACTTAAGAGTAACGGCAAGTACAATGAACAGATGAAATATGTGGCAAAGAAAGCGAATGTGGTAATGAGGCATGCATGGGGAATAGGAGAGAGAATGTTTAGAGACGATTATGGGAGGAGAATGAAGATATTCGACAGTCTAGTCGTGGGGATCCTGGCCAATGGAGTAGAAGTATGGGGATGGACGGAAGAAGTGGAATTAGAGAGAATACAGAGAAAATATATTAAATGGACGCTTGGTCTGGACATCAAGACACCAGACTATATAATCATGAAAGAAACGAAAAGAGAGAAAGTGAAGATTAGATTGGTAAAAAGAGCGGTAGAGTATGAAAGAAGGATAGAAAGAGAAAGAGAGGGAGGAATAGTCAAAGAATGCATAAAAGAAAGGAAAGCAGGAAAAGGGAATCAAGAAAGAATAAGGGAAAGACAATATCACCTCAAAACATGTGGTTTTAGCCAGATAGGAGTAGATAGTAGAACAATTGTGGAGAGAAGGGAAACCAGCAGGGAAAATACTAAGGAAAAGAAAAGTGGAAATACAAAGACAAAGACAGTGGAATAAAATTCAGAAGACGAGATACAATTGGAAGTATCTGGTAACAGAAGAATATAATACCTAGAAGGAGAGAAGGAAAAATGGAGAACAGAGGGTGATAGCCAGAGCAAGATGCGGCACCCTAGAAAATGGAAGTAAATTTTGGGCGAGCGAAGAAGAACGGAAATGTGAATTGTGCAAGGAGGGGGAGGGAACATTAGAGCATTGGAGAGACTGTAAAGAGATGGAGACAACAAATGCAAATTCGGAAGAGATACTGAGTGAAAAAAGCGGGAAAGAAGCGATAAAATGGCTTAGGCGAATAGAAAGGAGAAAGAAAAATAAAGAGAGACAGGGAGAAGAGAAAGAAGAGATAAGGCAAGTCTAAAAAAAGAGAGCAACAAAATAAACATGAAATAAAATGAAAGAATTAGGTTAAGATATTTAAGTAGACAAAAAATAGCATAGTTAAGATAAATATAAGTATAGGATAAAGCAAAATAGGATACAAAAATATTATGTAAATATTATAACATGTAAAATTTAGGATAAATGCAATGCGAAATGTGCAATGTAAAAACCAAAGTCAATTTCAAGGCCAAAGAGACTGAAATAAATATATACATACAGTAGCCGATTAGAAAGTCGATTTTCGGAAAAAGGAGAAGCAAGGTTGCTCTCTTGGAGATGAAGATGTAACCTTAGAGGGAAAGTCTTGAAGAATTTTCGAGGTAGAAATGAAAGTACTGTGGTTCAAGAGATATAACTTGTCTCATTCGTCGTTATAAGACCACATTGCAATGCATTTGACGCATTGAAATTTCGTAAATTTTTGTCTTCCTCTACTGTGAATTCGTAATTTCATGTTTTCAAGTTTTCCATCATGAAATTACAACCCTGACTTTTTACTTCTCGCAATTGTGAACCGTGTCCGTGGAACAATATAACATTTAATTTCCATTTCTAACAATCGTTACTTACTCATCGCCCAAAATTTATTATTTATATGTATAATAATTGTATCACATTTTAATTCTAATTGTAGTCAAAAGACAAAAGGCACGTGGAATCTCAACTATTCCAGAAGATGAGAAAGAAGAGAGTCAACAGTACAGATTATAGCGTGACAAATAACATGCTATTTTCGCGTAACAATAGACATCAATAGATGCGGGGAAGATGTGACAATTTGAAAGTCCATTGAACGAAATAGTTTTGTGGAGCGCTAGTCCAGGTGGCTTGAAAAGGCAATTAAACGTATAAACGATGGAAATTAGCCGCAAGAATTGGTTTCGAATCTTGGTGAACGTGCGAATCCCTTGAATGGATTCGCGGGCATCAGGGCCATTTAACACGATGACATCCCATTTACCACCCCCGCAAAGAGACCACAGGATACCGACAAAGCCCTAAAGCCCATATGTTAGCACGTGCCGATGACCATAGGTGCTCTGTATCGTTCAATGTTCGTACTGTTGGAATAGCGAACGGTCAGTTTCCCCGTTTATTCGTCACAAACATCACGACGTCACGTATCACGTGAAAATTAACACTGACATGACTTTGTGATTTTTCATCATCTTGTTTGGATTAAAATTGCATTGTTTCTTGAATCAAAGAGTATTGTATCTATAAACTTGTATCAATTTGTATCTATAAACAGTCAAATATTTAATGTAAAACAAGATACTTAATATATAATATGAAATGAATGAAATTAAAACATTTCTATGTTAAAAAAAAGAAACAGAATTTACTTTATGTTCCCTTTCATATGGTAGTCGTAACACTCGATTTAAAATAATTTTACGTTATTTCCATTAATTAATTATAGTTGTATAAATATTTTTAACAATAACAGTTCAACGTTTTTAAATGTTAAAATTAATGATTTATATATTAATACTTTATATCTATTAAATATTATAAATTATAAATAATATATATATATAAATAACTTATATATTTATCTTAAAATATAGATAAGTTTAAGCTCAAAAAACAACAGAGTTATAGGATTATAATTGTTAAATAAATAACCTAAGAACAAAAAGAGGAGGATACACTATCGGCAAGAAAATGAAAAATCACACGTTACATACATACATTGATACCTCTGTCACAAACATAGTATGCGGACGATTTTCTAGTAAAATTTTCCTCGTTTCAAGATATAGTCGTCCATTTACATACATGAACTTTTTGCATATTTATATGATGTACGTGTATATCCCAAGGAGCAGGATAAAAAAGAGGGGCCGGTCGAAATCAGCGGATTCACGAATTCTTTCTTATTTCGTCCTAATTCGAGGAAACGACCATCGTAAAACGAATCAGAGGGGTATCATACCTCGGAATTTCTTCTCCCTATTACCCTCTGGACGCTCGTTTTTGCTCCACCCTCCTGGATCTGGCGATGAAAAGAGGAAAACGTCGGAGAACCAAGCAGGAAATCGTATCCAGTGGAAAATGGCGATCCTCCCTATACACACAATTACTTTTCAGACCTTTGCTTCTTATTGAATTATCGGAACTACACCCGCGAGATCGAGTTTTTACTGCGCTACACGCGAAAAATTTCTTTACAGATCCGCCATTTTCGCTATCGAATAAATATCGATAAATTCGATCGAAATTCGAGCATGCACAGTGTGCATATCCGAGAAACATTTCGTAAATAATACAAATATAATGTAGATCATAACAGAAAGGATGGCATGTCTTCTTAATGTTAGATTTCTTATTATTTTATTTTATTTTATTCTTTCACATTTTTATTGTTTGTTTATTTATTACTATATTTATTACTATATTTGTTACTATATTTATTACTATATTTGTTACTATATTTATTACTATATTTGTTACTATATTTGTCGATACTAACCTTAATGAACTGATTGGCAATTAACGTGTTATGCACATTTTGAAATTCCGTTATGCTCACTTCGAAATTCTGACGATACAGAGGAAAAAACTTGAGAGCAAAGATTCATAAATTAATTCCTTTACAATAATTAATGATTAATTGCCTTTATAATTAAATGTGTATATGCAGGGGCTGCCATCAATCACCATATAAGGACACTGACGCTTCATATCGGAACTAATGAGTTTAAATTCGTGGCATAAGTGCTGCCATCTGTTCAATCAGGCTGAAAAATATCAGTGCTTTTAACTAAGTAGATACTCTGTCTTATATATTTAATTATTCGATTTCTGAAAATCTTGTGCACTTTTGGATGTTTATAATAAAGAGCAGATTTCAAACAAGCTTCACGTACAGTTTTGGAACGGACTTTCTGTCTGATTAGTTAATTATTAATAAATATTGTAACAAATGTCAGGACTACTACTGCGATAGATGTCTTCTAATTTCTCTTAATATGTAACTTTTGCAAGATTAATTTCTATGCGACTAAGAAGACTTCCTTGGACACTCTATTCCAAAACTATAAGTAAATTTAGTTCAGTTTAGGAAAGGAATAATTTTATTCTCTTGCTCTTTATAACGCGCGTATATTTGTCTTTGTCGCGCGGTATTGCGCTCCTTGTTTAACAGAAGTTAAGATACTTTCTTGCACATTCTACGTTCCCGTTATTACTTTGTAATTTCTACCAGATTCAATAGAGGGCAGCATCTGATCATAAACTGTAGCGACCTCTACTTCGAAGAATTTAGATCAACGACATCTATGTTCCGTCGAGATGTGTATAAACAATAGAATATTTAAAAGTAGCTATTAATTTTATTATCACTATAGAAATGTTTACTGACACTTATATATATTGTAGCCATAGAAATTCTTCATTCGTTATTTCGTTATTTCGTCATTTAACTTCCATTATGTAATCTTCATTAAATTATTAGTAATTGTATATTTTGTGATATTGATAATATTTTTATATAAACAACTAAAATTAATTACGGAGTTATTATTTATTTATAGTATTGTGATATAAATATAAATTATCATAATCACTATAAAACAAAGAACGTAATCATACGACAAAGATAGGTATAGAAATTAGTTCCACCATTTTACCGTTACGTGACGCTAGCATTTTAGTGTCCATAAATTGAACATTACAAAATTGTCAATTTTGTAAAATGGATTATAATAAAAATACTCATTAAAAAATTATATAAAAATTATATAAAATAATTATTATTTATTTCCCGCTTTATGAAATAATTTACAATAGTGTGACATATATTTTCGTTTTAATTGTATTTTCCTTTTTGAATAATCGACTACTATGCCCTCTCTACGAAGAACATTACGATTCCAATGCTAGTTCTTTCAGCAACTGGCAAAGCGACAAGATGGTGAGTTTTGCACATAACATTCTTAAATCTATAATTACGGGTAGAATCTTACACAGAATGTGGAAATTTTTAATAGAAAATTAAGAAACGTTTATTTATGTAATCTGCTATGAAAATATTTTTTATCTTTTCGAGGGAAATTGTATGATATTCTATCATCTGCTTGTTGAATGTTTTGATTATTTTTATTTCGAAGGCTTACAATATAATGTGAAATTTTTTAGTTTATTGTTTTTTTATATTATATTTTTCCATTCTTTACACATCATTTTTTATCATTGTAAAGATGAGTTTTGAAATAATTAACTGACGACAGTATCCGTTTGTAGGTTAACTCGCGTGGTAACCTTAATAATGTGTACGATTCTATGCAAATAAACGTTGTTTTCATTGCTGTAAATTTATGTTTCAGTCACTTGTAATTCCAGAAAAATTCCAACACATTCTTCGTGTCATGGGCACGAACATTGATGGCAATAGAAAGGTTATGTTTGCCATGACAGCAATCAAAGGTGTTGGTCGCCGTTATGCCAATATTGTTTTGAAAAAGGCTGATATTGATTTGGATAAACGTGCTGGAGAATGTTCTGAGGAAGAAGTAAAAATTAATTTTTTGTTAATATTATACAACTAAAAGTTACCATATCTTTTATCTATATTTTTTAAAATATTTTTATCAGGTTGAAAAAATTGTTACTATAATGGCTAATCCCAGGCAATACAAAATCCCTGATTGGTTCTTGAATAGACAGAAAGATATTGTTGATGGCAAATATTCGCAGGTATGTGTATTTACGAATGAAAAAGATAAATATGCAAAGCACAATATCACAGCTAAACATATGAACTTTATGAATTAGTTGGTAAGTTGTGCTAGAGAAACTGCGTGGTAGATTTTATTATTTAATATTGAAATTAAATAAGATATTAAATAATTGATTACTCTGCAACATATAAAGTTTAATATTATAATAATTTATCGAGGAACTTGCAAATAATAATTATTGTGTCACATTTTAAAGCTTACCAGTTCATATCTGGATTCAAAACTTCGTGAGGATTTGGAACGAATGAAAAAGATTCGTGCTCACCGAGGTTTGCGCCACTATTGGGGTCTGCGTGTACGTGGTCAACATACAAAGACCACGGGTCGCCGTGGACGTACAGTAGGTGTATCGAAAAAGAAGTAATTTTATATTGATTATCAATAAAATAATAAAACAGCATTAAGAGTTTCATTTGATGAATGAATGACACTTATTTTGAACAATATATTTATTATACACAATATTAACATATATACATATATAATGATTTTAATATTTGTAGAATATTTTTTTCTTTTGAACAGTACAATTTTAAACAGGTTTACAATTACATAACATTTTCGAAATATTTGAAAATTGACTGCTTGTTTTGATATGCTTTTTGTACAATATTTCGCATTATTTATACAGTTTAAGAATATATAGTTCAAAAATGTGTTCCTCGATTAATCATAATTTGGTAGTTATTTTTTACATTGACTGCATAAGAAATATTTCATAGTGCATAGTGTAATTTGAATTCAAACCAAAAATAGAATTAAATATTTAAATATAAGGAATGTACATTAAAATTATTGACTGAATTTTCGTTGACCAACATTGATTAATTCTAAATATGCTGCTGGTACTTTTCCTCGTTTTATTCCACTTATACCAATTACGTAGTCCTCATCGCCAGGTATCTCGATAACGGTAATTACCTATAAGGCAGTTAAATTCTAAATTTGTTCAAATTTAATTTTCTAAATTTCAATGTATCAAAGGAACTCGTCGAGTTAAACAAATAAAAAAAAAAAAACTGAAGCTGAAACAATATAAGAGCAAAAGTTTAAGACCATAAAAAATAAAATACATTTAACAGGATGAATGACAATTTATTGTTCGTACATGCAAGTATTGAGTAAATGTACATTTGTGTTTTTTATATGCATACAAGTAACATTAATTTTTTATGTATAAACAAATATACAAATTAAGACAAATATATAATATTAAATACCAAAAACAAATTTAACAAAAGTAGGAAAATTAATTATACATATTCGTAAAACTTACAACTAAAAAATACAGATATCATGCATAATTATTCTTAGAAATCTAATGTCAGATGTATAAAAATCTACTAATCTTTAAACAGAAAGACTTGAGCTAAATGAGTATCATAAGTAATATATATATATCTTTGATAACACCTTAAATCATTCTTAGGAGATATAAAACTACAAAAATTTATTTACACTATTTTTGAACATTCTGCTTTTATTTTACACACTATAGAAACAAAAAAATTCAAGATCTATATGACAATGTATCATAGAGAATTCTTATATAAGTAGCATTGTTATCTCCTACATTTTCTATAAAGCAAAAATGTATTTAAATGCACAATTTTTATCTTCATGTACAAGTAATATATTTCTTTAAAAATTCATCGATTTTTAATACTTAATAATGAAATTTCATTAATTATAGAAAACAAAAAATTCGAACAATTAACCTAATGAAAATTGTAAAACTTTTTCAATCAGTATTACAAAATTTTTACATAATAATTGAGCTAATGAAACTCACTTTTAATAACGTTTCATGCCATTTGTACGGCTATGCTGCAAACATGCTTCTCAAATTAAATTACAAATTTTGTTACCTCATTTTGTTCGACGCTTAATTCATCGGAATTTGTCGCAGAAAAATCGCATAATACCCTTGCTAGTTGTTCATCATTCCCTGATACATTGGATGTTGATTGGGTAGTCGGATGATAAGGACCCCCAGATAAGCTGGGTAGGATAAATTATAAATTGGATGAGTTTGGTGTACATGCGTTTTAAAATGAATCAACTATTTGCGCAAACATGAAAAATTTCTTTTTCTTAAATATTTTAAATTTTAATTGTATTTGTAATCCATGATATTTAACACAAAAAACTTAATAATGGAATACTCTAATATATTCTTTACTTTGCAAGAAATAAGCAGGAATTGTTTACTTGTTTCATTAGGATTTTATATAATCTACATGCTAGATACGTACAAATGAATATAATCAAAATTACTGAAAGACTGATATACACATAAAGGCGTAAGCAGTTCAATAAATAAGAAAACGAAACACAACATTTTGAAAGATAATGAAATTGTGAAAGAAAGAATACTTTTTGATAAATATCTTGTTAGTATTAAAGAAAATTTAGCAACATGCATTAAAAACAAACATTAATTAGCTGTACAATATATACTTGCACATTAATTCAACTGTAAAGAACAGTGAGAAATATATAAAAAAAAAACATATACAATTTTTCTCCTAATTACATTATTTTTTTGGTTAATATAATAAACACTGAACCTTTATTCATCGATAGTAAATAAACGTTTTATAGAGATAATTTATTTACTGATTTCTGATAGTTACAGATTTTAAGGTAGTATAATAGATTAAGAATTATTCAACATATTTCTAAAATTGCACCAGTTAACAAGTATATATCTATATATATCAAAGAGAAAATGCCCTAGCTTTCGTTTATTATTTTAGATCACAATTATTACAAAGTAGTTATTGCCCTTTTTTTTAACGTGCTTATAAGCTTTTAAAGCTAAACTTTTGAAATATCGGTATCAAAGGTAGCAGTAACATAGGTAGAACCAGCAAGTGATGGATGTATAGAGGAATTTTGGGATTGTGAAGGTGAAGGTGTTAGCTCGATCACATCTTCGCTGTTGACTCGCAGCAAAGGACTCGGTTGACGTGTCCTGCAATCCCAATCATGCAGGCAGATAGAGAATAGAAAGAGTACATTGAAAGGATAAATAAGTATAAAAAGCATAGGGCTACAGCAAAAAAAAAAGGTACCAGTTTTATTGTGAAGCATTTAATTAAGATAGATTACTACTGCTACTTAAAACGAGAAACAAAATGAAAGAAAGACATTACATATTTCACGTTTATAGAAATCAGCAGAGTTTTAAACAGTACAAAATGATGATCTCTGCGAATGAGTAATGGTTCTATAAGCTTATTCTAAATACTTTTACATGTCATATATGACATAACAGTCAATAATTATTAAGCATTACTCACTCGGATCACCAAAGAGTGGGATAGCTGTACAAGGGTAGTGCAGGATAATTAAACAATATTTGAAAAAAAGAATCTTTAAAAAAAAAAAATTTATTATCTTACCCAGCAAGTTCACGTTGTAAATCTTGCATTGTTGCATGACATTGAGCATAATAACGAGCTTGTGCCTCAACAAATTCATGCAAACAACGCAAGTGCCCAGCTTGAGAGCTTTGAACACCTTCCAGCAGTAGCTTCACTATCTCTGCTTGACGATCGAACTCCGATTGTGCTATTCTCAACTCCCTTTCTGCCTAAGTAGAGTAATAGAGAGTTTTATTATCTTATATCTGATTAGCATAGAGGATTATTTGTAAAACATAAAAACTGCTGATAGGGAATAATTTAGAATAATTTTTATGATGAAAAATATGTAAATGAACAGATTTGAAAATTAAAAAGATGTACATATTTTAAAGCTAGCCATTAACTTTGAAGGTATCAACTCCATTAATACCTGATCAAGTAATACTTCGGGTGATACCCCAGACTCCTATGAGATGCAGCAATGTATAGGACAAAGCACATAGTAAACATAGAGAGTACATAATTAAATATAATAATAAATACTAGAACTTACACTCTGTTGACCTAGCATACTTCTTGCTTTCCTCACTCGATTTTTACATGCATCTAAATCCAATCTAAAAATGAGAAATAGAAATATTAACAATGAACATTTAAATGTGTGAGAAAAAATGAAGTATATACCGTTTAGTTTCCAATATTGACATTTCCTTAGTCACAGTTTTCATTTCACCTTCCAAAAATTTTCTTAAGGGTTGTATATAACAAATAGCTGAATCCTTAATGAAATTTCTCTCAATTTGTCCTAATTTTTGCTGACACTGTCCAACCTTGTTTAATGCACTGCCTAAAGAAAAGTTTTAGGAATTATAAAAAATACAGAAGAGTGTTGCTAAAAAAAATTACAGCAACATACCATAAGCAATTCCTGGACCAAAATCATTTCCAGCTTCTATCATATCCAAGCCTACATATTCCAAATTGCTTAATCTGTTAGGTCTCTTTTTATCGATTTTTTCATAGAAGAAATCTTCAATTCTATTGCCTACAATAAAATACATTGTATAAATACATGTTATAATTTCAATTAATGTATATTTTAATACCTGGATTTGGAGTAAGTACTGCCTCCATATTTCTAAGGATTTTCTCAGTCCATGTCTTAGTTGCATTTGCTCTTTCTGCAAGATGCTCTAAATGTGCATCTAATTCAGTTTTCTCAGATGTTCCCAATGTTTCCTCTGTTAACTATGAACAAATTTTAATTGATTGTAATAAATCTAAGCATTTGACTATTTAATTTGCCATAAATTCTTATATTTTTTCTGACATCAAACTAGATTCTGTATCTAAATTTTGACGACGTTAGCATGAATAATATGAAGTGTTAGTCATTTCAATCTATATCTGAGTCATCAAATGATCAGTTATTTAAACTCATACACATTACACATCCATATTCTGCAATCATGTAAAATTAAGGAACTCTATGAGTATAAACAATATAAATTAAAAATAAAATAGAAAATTAACAAACAGCACAGTGTAGAACATGCAAACAATTATTGAGACGTGCTGTATATTTACTAACCTTACATCTCAATAATTAAGTTTAATGCACAAAGACAAATTACAAGTGAAAGTATATATGTACTATTTCCCATATAAAAACGATTAGCGAATACATAATTTCATAACGTTTAAATAAAGCAATAACTGTCAAGTAAAGATCATCTTGTTTAAATGTTTTCCCGAATGGAAAAGGTACAAAATGTCAGAAATGACAGCGTTCAATCACAAGTGCCTTAGCTAGTACTGTTTCTTGTCAACAATTTGTTAATTATCATAGCAGGTACTTCTTACCTGTACAACCCTGCTAAGCGCAGCACCAGCGTCTTTGACCAATTTCTTAACGTTTATATCCATTTTTATACGCCTATTACGAATACGAATCTTCTACATCAATTCTCTACTAATCTGTACATGTATTCTCTATCGACCACAGATTCTAGGTGCCTCCGCAAAGAGGCGCTTCGTTTGCAATTTATGTAAGTGGGTATCGGATTTTTATAATACTGTTCTTGATAAGATTTATACAGGATTATCTATCATAAACTTTGACAAAGTACTGTTTATTTTCCGTTAAAGATCAGATCAGCATTTGTTAAAATTCTGGAATTTATCAATAGAAAAAGTATACTATTCTTAGTCAATGGTATGATATTTTTAATAGAAAGGATAGACCTTATATTTCAATAATAGATAAAAGATAAAAAACCGTATTCGTAAAAAAGAACTTTCACTATTCTTCAGCTGCTATTTGTTTATTTTATTCTTTACAAATATTATCTTTTCGTAGTAAAAAATTAAGTACCTTGAAGTAGCTCGAGAAACTACTTCAAAAAATTCATTGCTGAAAATTTTTCGAAGAAAATATTCCAATTCCAATAAATAACAATAACAAACTACAAAAAAATGATATATACGTTACTTAGTAAAATATTGAAAGACATTTCCTTTAAGTTCTTTCCAAATTTTGCTAGGAATTTAGACTAAATGAAATTTGAAATTTTGTTACAAATATTTGATATGTTAAGACTAGTAACATAAATAAAATGAACGTGCTTTCCAATTCCTATTTTCGTTTCAATTTATCAAAAAATTGTTTATAGTGAATGAAAGAAAGAGATGTATCTAAGTAAGTTTATATAATACGTGGAGGGACCAGAAGATCGCGTGCGCTGCAATTTGTATTCGGGATGGAAGAGTTATTTGTAATTTAAAGTCTGTGATCGTTAATACCTTATTTAAGAATTTATTCATGCATAGCGTAATTTTGAAAACCGTGAAACGGTGAGTTTGATGTGAGAAATTCAACCAATACAGATGTCCTATCAAATTTTATTCTCTCCGTGAATAAAGATAGATTAACCTATAATGTTTTGTAATTTGACAATGAATATAACATGATGTATTGTGAATTTGACAAATCTGACAAATTTGAGAAACAGGAAAATTTGAAATAAAAATTGCATTGGGAGGCGAACTAATAACATTTATTTTTCAACGCATAAATTATATCATACACACGTATCACGGTGAAATTTCATTTGAATTACTTGACTTGAATTTTCATGAATGAAACTATTATAGTTTTTACAGTTTTATTGTTAATAAAATATATACATTTTATGTATCATTTATAATTATCTAAAATTTTAGGTTTCATACAAGAAAGCTATTAATTTCTATTCAACCTGAATTAAAATTTTCTTCCTCACCTATATCAAAAAATATCACATCAATTACTATGACTATGACAGATGAAGAGAAAGATTTGAAGCTCGAAACAATTCAGTCTGAATTTTGCACATTAACCTGGTTGTATAAAAGTGCTCCTTGCTTTCCTGTGAATGGATCTAAAGTAGGTTGAAATTACTTAATTTTGAAAGAATTGGAAATATATTTTACAGAGATATTCTACTTTCAGATTAAAATAATTCATGAACCAAATACATTTTATTCTACTCTTGTACAGAAGTGCAAGAATGCTAGAAAAAGAA
The DNA here is from genome assembly GCF_011392965.1 of Frieseomelitta varia. Lineage (NCBI taxonomy): Eukaryota > Metazoa > Arthropoda > Insecta > Hymenoptera > Apidae > Frieseomelitta > Frieseomelitta varia. The sequence continues at coordinate 50,825 of NW_025110567.1, forward strand.
TAACACTTGCATCGCTATATTTAGGCACAGGAAAATTAGAATCTAGTTTAGTAAGCATATTTCTAGATCTAGGCATTTAGTGGGTTAATATGATTTATAGTGGTTTTGTTATGCGTAGGTAAATGTTGTAAATGAAGCTTTAATTGCAAATAATGGTAACGTTGAAGTAAAAATTTTGTTAGATTTTATGAGAGGATCCAGAGGTAAATTAAATTCTCGTAAGATGTTAGAACCATTACTTAATGGAAAATATGGTCATTGTTGTCAGATTTTCTTGTATCATACTCCTAAACTTCGTGGATTCTTAAAAATGATTATACCAGATCGTTTCAATGAATTGATAGGACTACAACATATGAAGCTATATATGATAGACAATGACATAATAATTAGCGGGTAAATAATAATTATATATTTAATTTTATGTGAAGTCATATAAATAAAAAGTTATAATTTATTATGTTTTTTAGTGCTAATCTCAGCACTGACTACTTTATAAATAAACAAGATCGTTATTTTCTAATTGAGGATTGTAAAGAGCTTTGTGATTTTTATGATGAATTAGTTCGAAGAGTCGGAGAATTTAGTTTTGTACTTCAATCTGATGGTACGGTATCTTCTGCTATGAAAGTCAATCCTATTGAAGATCCTATTTCATTCATTAAAGAGGCTGCACATAGCGTAAAAACTTTGTTCCAGAGAGAATTAGGATCTTCTGATCCTGAAAAAATAGGTATATATACATATATACTTTTATATTTATATGTGTATTTATGAAATAAATCATAGCAGAATGAAATAAATCAAGATTAAAGTTTAAGTTCAATTTGTAGGAAAAGATACTTGGATCTTTCCTTTGGTACAAATGGGTCAATTAAACATTTATCACGATAGCCAGATAACATTGAGACTTTTACAGACAGCCCCAGAAGGAGCAACACTTAAACTAGCAACTGGTTATTTTAACTTAACTTCGGAGTACAGTAAAGCATTACTTGAGCATTGTCAAGGAACATGTCATCTTCTGACAGCACATCCAACTACAAATAGTTTCTTTAGTAAGTTTACATTATAGAAATAAACGAAAGAAAATTCTTTACTTTTTCGACTAATGTGATGGATTACATTCAGCTGCAAAGGGCATTGCTAATAGTATCCCAGCAGCATACACAAAAATAGAAGAATCATTTGTTAAATACTGTAACAAGTTGGGACAACAAGATAGAGTAATTTTATGGGAATTTATTAAGCCAGGATGGATATATCATGCTAAAGGACTTTGGTATTCTTTACCAAATCAAGAAAAACCATGTCTCACGCTTATTGGATCTCCTAATTTTGGTAAAATCTAATATTCAAAGAGAAATTGACTTTGAAATAATAAAAAAAAATTAATTTTAGGTTACAGATCAGTGAATAAAGACTTAGAAACTCAGATTGCTATTATAACCAAAAATAGAAACTTACAAAATGAACTACAAAAAGAGCAAGAACGTTTGTTTTTACATGCTCAGCGTATAACGAATGAAACATTTTCTGAACGAAATAGAGTTCCTCCAAGTTGGGTATGTGCTATTGTTGTTCTGTTTCGATATTATTTTTAGTATTTTATCTGTTAAATGTCTACTATTTATAATCTAAGTCAATATACATATAGGTAAAATTCATTTATATTATTTTTTTAATACAAATAATTATATGAATTAGAAAAGAATAATAATTTATATTATTAGTTTACAAATTCCTCATTCGTCATTTACATTACATTTATAATTAGTAAACAGGTATAAATAAAAAAATTTCTTTCTCCATTTTAAATATATAAAATTGGATAAATCGAGTTATATGGGTTTGATAAATAAAAACATATGTCGTATATGTTTATACTGATAATAATTATTTGTTAAATGACATACTATCCTGTATGGAACGTGATAAAACTTTATGGTACTATGTTTACGATGTTTCATACGCAACATCGGGAGAGTGGAAGTAATTCCAATTAAAGTATAGAAATAGTATAAGAGAAACTGTTCATAACCACTTAAAACAGTCATTTCAGTTCACTATTGAGAGTCACAATTTATGTGACTCTGGAAGATAATTATTTCGATGACACTTTTCACAAATGATTGAATTGGTTTTGCACTAGAGATTTCCAAAAATGGCAGAGATAGAAACTTCTTCCACACAGTTTTTTTTTACTTTTCGTCGATGATGAATGTTTCTTCTTTGACGAAAAATTCTATTACTTCTTCTTCTACATTCTTTGAATCAGAATCTAATTCGTCGGTGTCGATAGCTAAAAAAGAGTTTAATACATAATGTAATATACTTCACTTTTAAATTTAATAAAGATATTTGTCACGATACAAACCATTACGTAATTCTAAACGTCGCTTCTTCTGGTTATTCCATTCTTGTATACGTTTTGAACGATATTCTTCAAATGCTTTCATTGCTGCGCAGCGTTTCTCGATTAATTCCTAAAAAATAATATTATTAGCAATGTATTACTATCCACTGATACAATACAACGCAAGTACTTACTTTTGAAGCACGCGTCAATCGCATACGATCTTTGCTTTCAAATTGTGCTGAATATTTCTTCAAATTTTTCTTAATTTCTTTAATTTGTTCTGGTGTCAATAACGTTGGTGGTCTTGGTCTCCATAATAATTGATTGAATTGATTAAGATTAACTCTTTTTAAGATACGTCCTTGGAACGTCCAAATCCAATATCCATTATCTACACTAGTTTTCCAGCTCGAAACTGCTGTTACTACATACCTATGATAAAATATGTAGTCATATAATTTTTATAACAAAAAATTCTTCCTGTGTGGGTATATAAATATAAAAATAAATTTCTACCGTCCAGTAGGATCCCACTCTACATCTGAAGTTTGATAATGGTCAGTTGAATTCATAATGGTAAAATCATTAGTATCAATGAATTCCAAAGCTCCTGCCATAGTTGTTAATCCAGCAAGAACGATAAATTGTCCGGATGGTGACCAAAATAAATGATTGCATGCCTTTTTTTCTAATTTTTCTGTTGAATAAAACAAATGTTTATGCACATGACATCCTGATAACATTGAGATTTACAAGATAATTACTATAAACCTACTAAGAAGGGCTGGCTGATGGCCATATCGTACTTCGTAAAAGCTAACGTTTACACTTGGAATTTCTCCATGAATGATGGCAAATTTGCTTCCAACAGGTTCCCAAGCAAATGCATGAATTGGTTCCTTTATTTCAACACTGTCGACTGGAATTTGCTTTTCTCTCATATGAAAGATTTCAAAATTATATGACATACCCTGTTAACGAACACATGAATTATTATACGTATAACACACGTATTTTATTTTACTACGTTCAATTAATTTAATAAATACCGTGTATTTCTGTTCTGTCTTCTCTTTGCGCTTGGCAAAACGATCAACTTTCACACACAAGTAATCTCCCGACTTCTGCCAATAAATTTTACAGTCAGCTACGTTAAACAAGTTTTTGTTACGAATTTCGTTTCGGCTGAAAGTATGTATCGCAATCGATAATTTAAACAATTGACGAAATATGGAATATGTTAAAAGATAATATTAAAAATGCATTACTTTGGAATTTCGAGAAGAGTGACTCTAGCAGGAACGTCTTTATCTTCTGGCACCCAGTAAGCAAGAACGTTATCCGTGGGAGACCAACTAAAATCTCTGATACCGGGAATTTTTATACTCTTTTTATCCAATAATCCGAATGACTGCAACATTTGTAATAAATTTACTAAAGTTCACATAATGAAATAAAATAATGTTGTCTACAACATCGTTAAAAAAAGAAGCATACAGGTGTTTCATAAACACTTAAAACATCTTCTCCCATACGAGCAAGATATTTGTCATCATGTGACCAACGAAATATAGGCCACACTGAAGAACCATCCGCGAAGAACGCACGTTTCTCTTGTCCAGTAAGAATGTCCCAAATTACAAGACGTTTCTGATCAGAACCAAGATCAGTTCGGGGGGTATATGTTACTAAATAACGTTCACCAGGTGAGAAGTCAATACATTCGACACCTTTCTGACTGAATCTAGCTTGTTGCAAAAATTGAGGGCCACCCCATAATGCAACACCTAATTTATGGAATGTTGCTAAATAGGTTCCCAGTGGAGACCATTTAACATATGTCTCAGTCCAGCGCTATAAAAAATACGACAATTTATTATTAAATGAAATGAATGATAAATAAAATATAATAACTTACAGAACGTTCTTCAAGTAGTGTTGGTTCAGGAGCAGAATTCTGCCAGACTTGAACAGTAACAGAGGCCCCATTTCCACAAAGTACACAAAATTGATCATAAGCATCTGGTTCTAAAAGATAATAATGCAAGTCTGCGGCAGCTTTAAACTCTTGTGGTTTTGGAGGTTCCCATTCATCTGCAATCTCTTCAAATTTCTTGAAATCAGTGAACAGATTTACTTTGAATGTATGTTGCTTGTCAATTTTGTAATTATTTACAGATTGAGCAGCTGCCAAAGCATTAAGAGGATTATTATACTCTAAGAATATATATCTGGAATAAAAAAAAATATATATAATTAATACATTACACATGTATAATTTCTGAATAAGGACATCACATGGATTAGCGATACACACCCTTTTGTATAACCATTTTCATTTTTGGGATAATATTGGTTCATTATTGTGCCAAATTTTCCTAATACTTTACTAATGACAGATTGAAGTTTCTCCAATCTTTCTGGCTCAACCTGGGGAACTCCATCGACGACAATCACGGATTCCACTCCATCTGTCTCCGACGGCTTTTGCTTTAAGATATCACCAAGAAGTTCTATAAATAAAAAATATCATATTGACAAGACATTAAACGAAATTTGTTTTCAATGTGACTTATTAATCAATATTTAATATGAAGTATAAAACACTCGTGGGTTTTTAGGTTAGGTATGCATGCCACATTTGCGATTATACGTAGCCATGCTTTCACTCAAGTAGCATAGCTTTTATTTGACTGTCATTGAGGAAAAGTTTCGTTTACCTTCATCTGTAATGTCATCGATAAATCCTTCGGGGTCGCTGAAATTTGGCTCTTCATCGTCGTTAAATATATCATCATTATTTTTTACGTTATCCTCGTTTTGAGGTGTTTTATCTGCTAACGTTTTCTTCGCCATCTTGAAAACCTCTGAACGTACAGAGAATCAAGTGAAAATGGCAGCAGGTTGCCTCTCTGCATTCAATGCAATTTTTGAAAGGTGGAAGAAGTCAAACTCTTCTAATGGATAAGATCTTTCTCTATTTCTGTACCTGTTGTGTTTATGTCAAGTCCGTATAAACTATTTCCTGTCAAAAATATATGGTATTCATTAAATAATTGAATAAATTATTAAATGATGAGAAAAGCTATCTGATTAGATAAAATATCCACTAAATTGCTAGATATTCTGAGAAGTTAGAAGTATGATAATAAGATTTCATAACTACGAATTTCAATATATGTTGTTTATTTAAAAATTGCATGATTATGGATTCTTCAAGAACTATAATCATATATTTGCAATAGAAATTTGCAATAGAAGAATCCCCCTTAGTTTCTTAGTATTTTTGAATATAATAGATAAAATGAGTGAAATTTTACTAAAATGTAAATGAATCTAAAAATGAATAATTGAAAGATTTGACAATTTTAATCTAAGAAAAATGAATAATTAAGAGATTTGACAATTTTATTCAAATTACACTATTTTCAAACAAAAAAATATTCGTTTTATTTGTCATACTATTATTGAAAGAAAATTCAATCATTCTATTGAAAGAATTGAAATTGAAAGCTGAGTTATCAATTACTTATTGTATTAAATTTACATATATATGTATATGTATAAACATGTTCTAAACAGTTTATGTTTGCCACATGACTTTTAATTAACATTACTGCATTGTTAATTTAGTTATGATGCATTTTTAGAACAGTGTAAAATTTAACAATACTCTGTTTAATATCATCTTTTTTATAGCAATTTATTTTAAAATTTAGAATTTAATTTAAACACTTCTCCGGTAAATTGAGGTTATGTCATGTGCATATATTGCTTTTTTGATTAGGAAAATATGAATAAATTATTGACTGCATCGATAAAAGAAGTAAGTCAAAAGATAAATGCTGGCGATGTGCGGTCTTCTGACATTACAAATGCAGCTATTAAAGTTACATCGATTATTAAACCTTTGAATGCTTACATCACTATTACGAATGAAACAGCCAAGAAACATGCCGAAAGTTCTGATTCACGACAAAAAGATTGTAGTTTATTGGGAAAACTTGATGGAATTCCCATTGCGATTAAAGATAATTATTGCACAAGGAATCACCCAACAACTTGTGCATCAAAGATGTTGTCAAGTTTTATTCCCACCTATGATGCTACTGTATATCAGAATCTAAAAAATGTTGGAGCAGTGTTAATTGGTAAAACTAATCTCGATGAATTCGCTATGGGTTCTGGAACCATTGACTCATATTATGGGCCAACAAAAAATTTATGGAATTCAGATGTGTTTAAAAAATTTTATTCTTGTAATAGTCAAGCGAAAGAGCACATACAACAAAATACGGATGCGCATTCATGGCATATAGCAGGTATATATACTCGTATTATATGATATATAATAGACATTAGTGAAATCTTTTATCCAATGTTTTGTAACAATTCTATTATAACTATCTAGGTGGTAGCAGCGGTGGTTCTGCAGTGGCTGTTGCAACTGGAAGTTGTTACGCTGCAATTGGTTCAGATACTGGAGGTTCAACTAGAAATCCAGCATCTTACTGCGGATTAGTTGGCTTAAAGCCTACTTATGGTTTAGTGTCGCGCTATGGCCTTATTCCTCTTGTAAATTCAATGGATGTACCTGGTATTCTTACAAGGAACATTGATGATGCTGTATTAATTTTAAATAATGTAGCTGGTCCAGATGGGTTCGATTCTACTTGTTTCCAAAAAGAATATGTACCATTTGATATACCAGATACGATAGATATTAGTAATTTTAGAATTGGAATACCAAAAGAATATAAAGAGAAAAATTTAAGCCCAGAAGTACAAGAATGCTGGGATGAAGTTTCTCAATATTTGACAGAAGGTGGAGCATCACTTTCTACAGTATCGTTACCACATACCGACTATTCTATAATGTGCTATACAGTTTTAAACCGTTGTGACGTTGCTAGCAATCTTGCTTGTTACGATGGTATGGAATATGGTTATAGATCAGATGAGTGGAGTTCTGTGCACAATTTGTATAGAAAGACAAGGTCTGAAGGTTTTGGTAAAATAGTCAAAGAACGTATTCTAGTTGGGAATTATTTTTTATTGGAAGAAAATTACGAGGAATATTATGTCAAAGCAATGAAAATAAGAAGATTAATCTCAGATGATTTCAATACAGTATGGAATAATAATATTGATCTTCTACTCACTCCTACCACTTTAACAGGGGCTCCAAAATACAATGATTTCATTTCAATGGATAACCAGGCACAATGTTCAGTTCAAGATTATTGTACCCAATCTGCTAACATGGCAGGTATACCAGCGGTTAATGTGCCAATTAAACTATCCAAAAATGGCTTGCCATTATCCCTACAACTTATGGGACCTCCTCTCAAAGAGAAGGAACTTCTTACAGTAGCAAAATGGATCGAACAGAGAGTACAATTTCCTAAAATCGAATTGAAGGATCTATCTCTATTGGAATAAAATATTTTTGTGTGAATCTTGTTTGATTCTCTATATCTTTTTATAACATATTCCCTTCTTGCTATATCTAATTCATAAGAAGCTACTAACATCAAAATTAAGCATATCAAATCATATCAGCTACCATATTTAAATGAAGATATTTTATATAATATTTTTAATTACAGTTAACGGAATTTTGTAAATAGATAGAATATTTTTTTGGAAAAATTTTTTTTTATCGTATCGTGAGACATAATTTATTATACACTTAGAAGGCATTGACCGTGTTTGAAATTTCATTTGCTGGGTAATCAGGTCGCGTTTGCTTACTATTGAAGGACCCTTTTGTTATTGCATTGCAATGTACCGTGCTTTACAAATGAATGCTAGGCAATATACGTTAAAGTTGAACTGCAGTAAGGTCGGCATGGCAGCTACACCAGCGGTTAGAGAAGCGCGTTGACATAGGTAAAGCGTCGTATCCGAAATACAAATTAATTTTTCATTATTTTACTAATAATTTTTTTATTAATAGATTGCGAATATTTATGAAAAATGTGAATATAAAAAAGTATACAAAGATACGAACAAAACACGAAAAGTAAAGCATGTATTACTACGTTTCAAAAATAAAATATTCTTCCATATACCTTGAAATTCTTCACCTTTAAAAATGTGGATTTGTACAAAGATTCGCAATCTGTTGATTAAAATTAAAGAATTTAATTTTAAGAGTTCAAAATTATGAGTGATGTGATTGTTAATTCGGTCCTTTGACTTTTGTACTAGTTGTACTATTTAACTTACTATTTAGTAATGTTTTTTCTATAAATGTTTAATTTTTAAAGATTATGAAATGTTATGAAATGTCCTGTTTTTATATTCATTGACTTTATTATAATAATTCTTAAAATAAAATGATTTCCTTTCGCGATATCTTTCAAAAATTAGACAAATGTTGATTAAGTTGAATGCATAAATTATTTAAATGGGATTTACAGATTCTCGAAATAAAGAATCGAGTTTCCATTATTCGATATTGCCTTCCACAAGTGGAATCGATCGTGACACTGCCTACGAAAGATATGTGTCATCGTGTGAAACAACCCCAAGACAAAGCAGTCGCTATGAATGAAATCAATGCATTAGAAGAATGATTTCTCTATTGATAGAGGAATTGAATTCCCTATCAATTGAAATCGCCAACAAACATAAATGAAAACACGCTCTCACGTATGGACCATACTACCATACAGACACACGTGAGTACAAAACGAAGGATTAAATTTTATTGAATGCTATCTCAATGAAAAGTATGCAATTTGGATGGTAAAGAAAATAAATTGATAGATTTCATGCATATTTCCATCCATGTACACATGCTGTACATTAATACGCGTGACATGTGATTGAAATTTTACATTCGTATAAAAATTTCAGTACCTGTGGAGGCATTAAAGCAACGAAGAAAAAAAAAAAAAGAAAAAGAAATAAGGAGGCAGGTATTCGAAAGGAGATTCGTAGCGTAAGGGTGGCCTTTATAAAAACAGGGTTGGGCACAGGGTGTAAAGGGCGCATGCGTTGACCCGGCCGAGGGCTGTCGTGTCGCTCTCTGTCGACGAATCTGGCAGTCGTCGTGACGACCTCAAACCGTCAGTGTCGCGAGTCGTGGTTTATCGTGGGATATCGGTTCATCTTGTTCGTTCTCGTCCTCTTTCGTTATTATCATTGCCTTCCCTTTTGTTCTTCTTCTCGTTCGGTTGTTCACTCGATCAGTGTCGAACGATGCCGAGGTGGCGCGATTTAAATCGCGGTCGGATTCGCGCCGCGATCGGCAGTGTCGCAGTTCGAAAGTAAAAGCGGTATTCGCTGTGTCGTTGGTGTCGGAAATCGAGATATCGAAATCATTGCGATTCTCGTGGAATGGTGTAGGCGCGTTTCTGTTGCGCAGAATACGGACGGTTGGGAATTTAAACAGGTGTGTGCCAGAGCAAGGGTACATTGGCCGAACGTGCGAGATATATTAAGGTAGATATTTTGCACACATATTAATTGATTTATCAAAGAACGAACGGGCAAACAATTTTTGCGAGTTTAGTTATGGAATATAAGAGGGAACATAAGTGACGTACTTCATTACATTGTTCGATTGAGATTGCAAAAAGTCGCGTCAGAAAAGTAGATATTTTATGACAGGCTCTCGATTTTCGTGCTTTGGAAAGAAAATTCATAAGATTTTCCACAGTGTTGAGAAATTTTGAATGAAATGTCAACGCATTGGTAGCAAGCCTTAATGTACACGTACATAAGCTACTGCTTGACAATGTAAAACGGTTTGATTGCATCACGTGACGACTTCGTTCATCATTTACAGTTTGTGAAAGATAATTTGCAAATTTACGAAAGAAGGTAGACTAATTTTAGATCAATTTTCGTATATCTAATAATTGTCTACGAATTGTGAGAATCAAGATTTTTTTCATTTCATGATAATTCAGATGATAAATTTTATTATTATAAAAATTGATATTAAATTTTGATACTAATGATTTAATAGATTGTATATTGTACAATACGACATTGTTCATTTATGTTACGTATTTAATTATATTTATATGTAAATTCATAACTACATTTATTTGTAAATAATGCAAATGTTCATTCGTTACACCTGTATTTATGTTTTATTGAAATTTATTTATATTCATTGATGTGGTATTAGAAATGGACAATTGAATTGAATGAAAGACATCATTGAACAGTGGTGAAATCGAACAGTCGATAAATTCGTTGAATTAATTAACAATCGAATAATTTATACTTTTACGACGACAATTAAATTCAGCGTTGCGTAGGTTGTGCTCGATGCTTTCATCTTTATTTGACTCGAATTGGTCGGGCGTTGTTGTATGAATGAATAACAGATTTTATTAATTCCAAATTATTTTCAGATAATGAAAAACCCCCGATTTTACCACGATATTTCTGATAGCGAGAAAAAAGGGAATTAGAACAGGGAGATAGGATTTGTGAGTGGCAACGAATGAAATGAGTAATATCCTGGTATAATAATTGCCGGTATGAAAGACACGTTTACCAAGATTAATCAAAATGTCTCCTGTTCTTTTTAGCTATTTCTGTTTCACGTGGGTGGACAGAATCCATCAATTTTATTTTTTTAAAATTTTTATTTTAAGCACCCTTTTAATGAACGTCACTTCAGTGATACCTTATGTCACACTGATATCTATATTTAACACAATATAATATACATGCATACCCTTTCTTTATCTTTTCTTGCCTCGCTAATTGTTTCAGTCATAAGCGGTCGATGCGACTATAAATAATAAATGGACGAAAAAGAAAAAGAATGAAATAAGATCACATGCTCGCAAGCAATAACAATTTTAATATTTATAGTAGTTGCAGTAGTTACTAGTTTCGTGGTACAACAGAGGTCTTTGAAGTCGCAGTTTCTTTTTTTTTCATTCTTTCATGTTCTTTTTCTTTGTCTTCAATAATTTCACGAACGATTGATACTATAATGGAAATGGTAAGAGAAGAAGAATTGGAACGCCTCGCTCGCATTTCTTGGTGGAAATAGCCGGCATATTTCAAGTTATACTTTTAGCAAGTTGTAGCATTTTCCAGCGAGCGAGAGTCGATAATTTGCCATGCACCCCTTGTTCCTTCATTCATACATTCGTGATTCTCGCCGTCCATATAACGGGACCCCGCCGATATTAGGGTGAACAGGGGCTTTGGAAAATTTTGCTTTTCCACTCCCTTTCTTTCGTTTCTCTTCTCCTCCCCCCCCCCCTCTCTCTCTTTCTGTTTGTACGACATGAAGCGTATACTCATTCGTTCTATTTTGAGGATATTGATCGGCTTTCATGCCATATGAGAATATAAGGTTTCGAGGGAAAGTTACATCGTTGCTTTACGCTCGACCTTAATATCTTTAGCCATGATCACTATAAACTTTCCCGAGAATCTGCGTCCTCATCTCCTGCCCGCCTCGTGCATCGCCGTGTGTGTCTCCACGATCGTGATTCTCCATTCTATTCCGTATACCGACCATTCGAGTGTTTTCCCCCCGACGTGTGAGAAAAATTATGCGTTACCTTTCCAAGAGATAATGGTCTTTTGATATCTCTCATAAAAATTCGAGTCCATCTCCCTTTTCCCCGCTCATTCTTCGAAACATTATTCTACATCTTGTGGAACAACTGTTCTTGTTCAGTATCTTGCTGCCTCTCATAGTTTTATTTCTTCGTTATAACGTAGCTCATAGTGTAATGTAGAACATGGAACAGCAGGAAATAGAAAATAAAACGTAAAACATGTAGAGTAATGTGGAAGAAAATACGGAAGGTAGAGAATAAAACGCGGAAAAATTTCCAGAATCGTTGGAACAAATTCACTCCGATGGAAACGTTTAATAAACAACAAAGATTCTTTGATGAAAGAATTAGTTCGTCATTCCGTTCCTAAACGCGTTAACTTCTCGTTCCATGCATGGGCCTCGTTTCGAGCAATGAAACAGGCCCGAGTCTAATCTCCAGTTTATGTGCCGTAACAAAAACCGTGCATTATGAGTTCGGAAAGCTCGCGTCACGTGAGTGCCAGCCATACCTTTACACGCGGCGAAGAAATAAAGGTAACAAGTTAACGATAACAGACCGTCAAATGGCTGGTAATTTCGTTATCGCTCCGATAGATTATTTTTTTTTTTCTTTTTTTTGTGCGCAACGTCGCAACTTTGGATATTTCGTCTGTGTTTCTTCCAATTTTTCTTTACGCAGTTAGATTTTTGTCACAGAGTTTCAGACTCTCTGAAAATTGAAACTAGTCGAAAGGTGGATGGCAAAATGAAAATGGAAAACAAAGGATTGAGCAATAACCTGCACGTAGATTGGTTTCTCCCTCGATTCAGCTGTTTTGAAAGTCATCCTTCCGACTTTAAGTTTGTTTTCCATTTCGTTCCACTTCGGTCTGTTGTTTGACGAGATATCCTCTCGGTTGATATTCTTTGATTGATTTAATTCGCGATTAAAAAAAAAAAAAGGAAAGGAAAGAAAACTGCTCTCCCCCAAATAGTTTGTCAGTTCGTGTGTTTTATTCGGATCTCGTTTGCACGATCGGATTATATTGTTGGCCGGAATTAATTTCAACCGACAAGAAATTCAGTTTCATCGATGGGGATTATATTTAGAGAGGTCAGAACGTGCGGCCTGAAAACGCACGATTTCGTATCGTGTATATTTTTGTACGGAGTAGACTCGTGTCTACTATCGTCGAGCATCGAGCTCCACTCAAGACTGTAGCTTTCGTCGCTGTTCCAATCTTCTCGAGAGACATTCTTTCGCGTAAAATCGAAATTAATGTCCCATTCGGTGATATCGAAATTCAATTAATCGGTAGATTTTTTCGCGCATTTTAAAAAAGTGAAGTTCGTGAAATATTGCTCGTTTATATTTTACGACGTTTGAAAGAAAAAAAAAGAGAAAAAAAGAAGAAAAAGGAAAAGTTTCGCTATAATTTGTGAAATATCGTTCGAACGAAAGAAACTACACTTAGGATTATTTTTTCGCGTTTCGCTGCGCGCGTGGAACAGTTCTCCAACAGTTTAAAAAATATCGCTCGTTCGTTCTACAAAGGCGGCAGAAAAATATTATTCAAGGAAATTTCAATATTGGAATAATTGGTACGAAAAAATATTTTCAACTGTGGGGGTCAAAGGTTTCAAGAGTAATTATTTATTCGCCGTTCATTGTCGGAAGGAACGAGGCAGAAAAGTCATTATTCTATCATGTTTGCATATTAAAACGAAAGCAGCTCTCGTCACGTAGAATATTTTCAACTGTGTAATAATTTGGAAAAAAAAAATATCACCGACTCGTTTCATTTCACCTTTTTCTTTTTCTTTTTTCTTTTTTTTTTTTTTCATTCAAACGAGTGAAAGGAACAAAAAGAGCATTCCTTCCTGCGTTGCATATTGAAACGAAGCGAATCGTGAATAATTTCACCCTCGTAGTATCTTGGATAATATCGACCATTCATCATCTGTGTTATTTATTTAGAAATGAAAGATATTCTCCCTGCAGAGGAGGAGATGCTTCTATGCAACATATTAAACAACATTAATTCTTAAGCCGTCGCGAAACAATGTTTTCAACTTGTCTGTGCAATTTTTCAAGCATGTCGCGCTTTGTTCGCGACTATTCGAACAGAGGGACGCTTGTTTAAGCGGAAAGATTTAAAAAAAAGAGAGAGAAAGAGAGAGAGAGAGAGAGAACAACGAAGGAGAAAATTTAAAGGCAAGTAACTTTTTAGTTGTTTTTCCTTGTTTGTACGTCTACACAATGTAGATAGAAACACGACGGTCAAAGTAAAAGCATAAATGTTGGCGTACATAAATGTTGAGAATTCGCTTCCATTGGCGCACCACTCCGCTCTTCCTGCTCATCCTTATCGTCGTAAACAAAAGGGAACCGGCCCGGGGAATGCGTGGTACCTTTCCCCGTGACGCAGATGATCCATTCGTGGTTCAATTGGAGCACAAAAGCCACGTTTACGGACAATACGCAACGCCGTGGCTTGGAATGGCTTGGCCCTTTTGATACCAGCCTCGCGACTAAGTACCTAAACTCACTGTCACTGATATCTTTCTCCGCTGACAATGGATACCCCTCCGCTCTGCAGCCTGAATTACGACGTTGCAAACGGATAGAACCGAATAAATGCCCCGCCCGATCTTTCGTCCCCTTTTCTCGCGTATCTTGCCTAAAAAAAAAAAAAAAAAAAAAAAGAGAAAGAAAGAATGCCTCGTGAATGCGGAAAAACGTGTAAGACGTTTTCTCGTCCTTTAAGAGGCGTTGAACTTTTACTTCAAATCAATTGGAAACGCTGAGTGGAATCTGAAGTAATGAAAAGCGGAACGAAGAGTGATTCAAAAAAAAAAAAGAAAAAAAAATTCTAATAAGAACATCGAAAAGAAAAAGGGAATGTATTAAGAAACGAAACAATGATGTCTTTGCAGAAATCACCGAGACGAGAAACACACTTGCAACCAGACCATCTCATACAGGCCATACTGTGTCGATCGCTGCATCAGAAAGAAAAAGGAATATATGAACAAACGAAACAACGATATATTTGCAAATATATTCGAGAACACAAAATCATGAGACTTCAACAAACGATTGCGATTAGACCATCTCGTACATCACACTGTATCGATAAATCGATCAAAAGTTTGTTAATTGACGTTTGACTCCGAGGCCTTGCTGCATTTCCTTCACCAACAGCAGCAAACAGATGACTGTATGAACATTTCATTCTCTGGAAGCATTGAGACAGAGAGCAAGTCCCGGTAACAAGCCGAATGGTTACATTCTCAAACGTCCCGAGGGTGTTTTTGCCAATTCTCTGGCGGTTGGCAACGTTTATTATTTACACTAACTTGGGGCCGAACGCTGATATCTCTGCCTCGCCGACAATGGCAGCCCTCGAAGCGGTTTGAATTACAGCATCGCCAACCGGTTCGAGTGGATAAATGGTACCTGATCCCACTCGGCGTGGCACGTGATGCAAAGTAGGGTCAAGGAGCCGAGTATCTAGACAAAACTAAGGCGTACCGAGTTAATAGTGCAACGACCCTGCCCTATACGCGGTTTAACCGGCGACATGTGCGACTAAATCTAGGTTTCACCTTTTCCTGGGGAAAAGAAATCGTTGGAGCGAACTGTTCCTTCCTCCTTGTTTCTCCGCTTTCTCTCTGAATGGTTAACTTCTTAGATTTTTAACGTTAGAACTGAACTACTGAAACATAACAAAATTCCATCAGAGACGTTGAAAGCGATAAAGCAGGAAAGCTCTATTGTAACAATATCTTGCACAATCTTTCATTTGTATGAGAAATTTAAATCTCTAAAAACGGATTATTTGATCGTCTATAAAATTTCTAATAAGAAATTATAATTTGGTCGTTTTGAGCATTTTGATAGTTCTAGTGTTAAAAGTTGGTTTTTGATAGCTCTAGTGTTAATGTACATATTTACATTATACTCCTTAAACACACAGAACATGTGTGGCTGCTGTGAAATTGAATTAAATTACAATTTATTGTTCAACTTAATTAATATTATAATTAATCAATAACAATTAATATTAATATAGAAAATATTTGGAAATGATGTGAAATGAACTAGTCAAGAAATATCCAAGATATACAAATATACACGTTTCATTTTCCACGAGAAATTTAATTTAAATAACAAATTGTAATTACTGAAACATAACAAAACTACTGAACATAATTACTGAAACAAAATTCCATCAGAGACGTTGAAAGCGAAAAAGCAGAAAAGCTCTATTGTAACAATATCTTGCACAATCTTTCATTTGTATGAGAAATTTAAATCTCTAAAAACGGATTATTTGATCATCTATAAAATTTCTACTAAGAAATTATAAATTGGTCGTTTTGAGCATTTTGATAGTTCTAGTGTTAAAAGTTGGTTTTTGATAGCTCTAGTGTTAATGTACATATTTACATTATACTCGTTAAACACACAGAACATGTGTGGCTGCTGTGAAATTGAATTAAATTACAATTTATTGTTCAACTTAATTAATATTATAATTAATCAATAACAATTAATATTAATATAGAAAATATTTGGAAATGATGTGAAATGAATTAGTCAAGAAATGTTCAAGATATACAAATATACACGTTTCATTTTCCACGAGAAATTTAATTTAAATAACAAATTGTAATTACTTTTCTCGCACGACGAGTATGCTCGTCATTCGTAGCTAAGAGGTTAAACTACTAATGGGATAACTGAAATAGATGTGACGCAGTCCCATCCGCGGCGACGTACGGTTATTCAGATTCAGTAATTGAATTCATGTTTCATTTAGTTGTATTTGCTCGCTCACATAACCATCTAGGGCGTGATAATTCTGATAGTGTGACTGCCTTTGTATTTTCCAAGGACAGATAGTTGTCTTACAATTAATTAACTTATTGATGAACGATTATCGGGGCCGACAAATTGAAATTAGATATTTGCAAATTTATTTAATATAAAGAGGAATATTTCCATTAGCTGGAAATGGAAAATTTCTGCGGATCATTTGTAGACAGAGTTACTTTACTCACTAACAGTCTATATCTGTTTCTTTTTTTTTTTTCTTTTTCCAGGAAGGAGGAAACCACTTCTGAAGTCGATGGGTAGTGTACTTGTGTGTCGCAGTGTCTCGTTTCGCGGTTGTGAACTCGTTGCAACGTGCAGAAATCATCCGAAGTAATCACCTCGTTTTGTGCACTGCGAGACTGTAACTAGGTAAGCATCTTAACGACGTCTATATGCACGTTCAACGTCATTTTAACCATTTCTGAATATTATGATGTTTCGCTGTGTGTTACCATGTAATAACTGGAACCGGAAAGATGTCATTATAATGCCCGGTACGTTCTTCGATTGTTTCGCGTCTGTTTTCCGAAAACCAAACCGACGAAAGTATTGCGCCATTATCACATGGACATCATTTTAAATTAATTGACAACCTACACGTTGCATTGCTGAGACTTTTTTACGAAAGCCAGACGTAGGAAATATCTAATTTCGTTGACAACAGCTGCTTGATCATACAAGAGAGAGATTGGTCACGGCAAATTTTTATCGAAGAAATAGAAATCAGATGAGCAATCGGATATGCAGGGAGTATGTTTGAAAATTGTGAAAGGAGCTGCTCGAAGTTTTTTCATTTGATACAGCCGGTTCTAGATTGGTGAAAACCAATCAAGGACTAATCGATCTTTGGCTTCGAATTGTTTTTTCCCCATAGACTCGCGGCGAGACCACAGAGCTAGTGTTACCCGTTCGATCTGTCCATAAAATTCCTTCCGGCAATATCGCGTTTCGAACACGCGTTGCTAACTAGTCCAGTATCCGCATTAACATTGAATCCTATCGTTGGAAAAACATTCGCGTCGGGTATCGATCCTCTCGTGCAATGTTCAAGCGAAATTTCAAACAGGGGCGGTGAAAAGTACCTCTTTTTTTGTTTCTCTCGTTCTTGCTTTAAGAATTCGCTAAATTTGATCACGATATTGTAAACAACAATTTCGAGGAAGAAATTTCTATTTTTTTTTACGCTTTTGCGAGTTTATCCTCTCCCCTCCCCTCTGTTTGACATAAAATTTTCTTTTAACCTGGCAGGTTATTCCCCTCTTGAAGCACGTTCCCCATAAAGCTTCCTTTTTCAACAATGACTTATTATATTTCTCCTTCCCCGTGACGTTCAGTTGTTACGCTTTCAATTATCGTAAACAGGTACCATCCAAGAGACGGCAGGATGGAAACCGTTCTTGTTATTGTATAATAAACATCTTTCTCGAAGGAAATGAGAGAACGATCTATAAAACGGGGAGAACATTCGTTGAAACGCGAAGAGCGTTTCTCTATTTCGAGCAGATATAAAAAGCGTCATCGTAAGAGGATAAAGTTGCTTTTTGTTTCTTCGAGCGAATTTCTTACCGATTCCCCTCTCTCCCTTTTCGGACGTGGAGAGGATTCTCGATGACTTTACGAGTCTCTCTCTCTCTTTTTTTTTTTTTTTACGAAACGAGGGTATTAAAAAGATAATAGATACGCTCTAGAAAATGCGCGTGCTTTTAGAGGGAAATGGCAAACACGCGGCATAAACTTACAATGACAAGTCACGCAATATCTGCTCTCTATTCTCCGCGTTTTTTTTCTTTCTTCTTTTTTTTTACTCGCGTGCCCCTTACGTGCCACTTTCTGTACACCGCAAAGTTGCGAACTTTGTTGCTGAAAATTTTTTTTTTCGGTTGGCAATTTTTAGAAAAACTGGAGACGAATGAACATTCCCAAGTTCTGTACGTTTATGTACATAGTGTCTTTTCTCTCTTTGGTACGAACATATTTGAAAAAGGGAACAACTTCCTAGATAATAGATCCACAGTTTAAAAAAAAAAAAAAAAAGAAAAAGAATCAAGTTGACAGTATTTTAAAATATGTAATATTTCATATTTTACTTTATATTATTATACTTCCGGATTATACATCAACAAAGTTTTATGAAAAAAACCAAATTGATAATATTTTAATATGTACTATAAAAAAGAGAATGAGAAATATAAAATATTTTGTGAGAAATATAAAATATTTATATAATATTTTATATAATATAATATTTATGTAATATTTTATATAATATTTATATTATAAATATATATAAAATATTATAAATAATATTTTATTTATATATATACAATAAATGTATATAAAATATTTTATATAATATTTTATGTAATATAATATTTATGTAATATTTTAGATAATATAATACTTATACAATATTTATATAATATTTATATAATATTTTATATAATACTTTATATTTCTCTTAAAACATTTCTCTCGTTCTCTTTTTCAATACGAACATAGTTGAACCACCTAAATAATAAATCCACACTTTCACAAAATTTATACGTATACGCGAACTTTGAAATATTTAATATTTAAAATTTAACAATATTTTGCATCTTACTTTATACTTACTACACTTTATATTTTTAAATATACAAAGTACAACTCCCCCTCCCCCTCGTATTTTACAATCGTACGTGCGAGAAACTGAGACGAAAGAGCCAACCCGGAAAACGGGGCCGGAGCATTCGAGCGTTTTCCCCAAGTCGCGGCAAACACTTGAGATTCGACACATCCGGATCTTAATCGCAATTTAACGAATGGCGTCACTCGTTTGTTCGCGAGTAGGGGAACTCCATACGGGCCTCGTTCTTTCGATCTTCCGTCCCTGTTCCTCCGAATTATATCACGTGCTCTTACTCCTTTTCTCTCTGCCGCTCTCTCCCCCAGTGGTTCACATTATGCAGCGGTCAGGCCGATATGCCGCTGTTTAATATGTGGGCCATTTCAGTGCGTGGCCCCTCTATGCGTGGATCACACGCGTTGGATTCTTTAAAACCGTACGTACAAATCCTCCGCATTCCACCATCGGATAGAAAATTTCCCGCGTACGCGAAATGGTGGCGGTGTTGGTCGCATTGAAACGCGCACGGCCAAGGGTTTTCCTCTGGTGTCGATGGCTATTGTATTATCTATTTGGCTACGGTGAGTAAAACGATCGTTTGTTCCATTTTCTCTTTTTTTTTCTTTTTTTTTTTTTCTTTTACGATCTCCCGCTGTTTGCCGCGCGACGCACTTTTTCTTTGACGAAGTTCAACCTCTTGCGCACGTCGAGAATGTTTTTGTTCCGAAATTGTAACATTTTCTCAGTTTTAAGTATGTTTAAGTGAAACGAGATAGGCGGAACAGATAATAAATTTATTATACCTCGCAATGATTTCTATCCGACGAGTTCGAAAAGAAAGTGACGAGTTATTGTATACGATTTTGGTCACTCGTTACGGTCCGCAATCAGTTGCCAGCCGCAAGCGGTCAAGATCGTTAGCTGTGGCCAAATTTTTAAAACTGCGCGTCTACGTTGTTTCGCTATGACGATTGTACTTGACAAACACGGAGTATGTTCACCGAAATTAAATTAAATCAGTTTTTTTTTTTTTTTTTTTAGAAAATCAATAATTTTATCGTTTAACTTGATTAATATTAAATATCAAGAAAATATTTTGAAGCGATGTCAAGTCTAGTCTCGAAATACTCGGAAATGTTCAAGATTTACAAATATACGTTTTATTTCCTGCAAGAATTATTTAATTCAAGTAACAAATTGTAATTACCTTTCTCGCACAATATTACGTGCACTCCTCGTTACACAGAAAAATCATTTCGTGCAATTGGTACAATTTTTGAACGTAGAATGTCACCTGATCGATTATTTGATTGCCTCTCTATAGTTTGATCAAATTGTTGCCTCTCTTTAATTCAACAATCCTTTCAATCGTATTTATCATTCAGACACACGCAAAGTACAAATCCTTAATTGGTAACTAATAGAAATTTCTGCTAGATCAGGCAGGTGTGATGATTATTTTACATTTGTCGTAATTTTGTTAATTAACGAAGAGAAAATAGGAAAGGTTCCTTCAATTGTAACGCAAGTTTCGAAAAGATCGCGTAGCCGTTCGTTTCTTTTCCTTTTTTTTTTTTTTGGGTCATCTAAATCGGTATGTTCATCATCGTCGTTACGCGACGCATGATAATGCGAAAATTCAGTTACGTCACCGAAGTGTGCGTTAACACCAGAAGTCACAGGCGTTGCTCGTTGAAAATCCGACCTGTCAACGACGAATTGTCTGAATTGTCGGTTAATGAAGTGTTTCCGGTACCGGTCACCGGCCACTCGAATATTTTTCACGGACTTGTGTGACTTTCACTCTTCCGCGCAATTCTACCACCGAGAGCTGTATCATTCCGCAATTCTAAACGTTAACATTTCCTTCCACGAGATTTTTACGAGTTTCACGTCAATGCTGGAACTACCAATGTCAAAATGACCAGTTTGTAACTTTTTGTGGGAACTTTTATACATTTATAGCAGTCTTTTTCAGTATTTTTAGACACTCGAGTGATTTTTAATAAAATATATTAATAAAATATATTAAATGTATAATAAAATATTTTATTAAAATATATTAATAATATATAGAATGCATGAAATATGATATAATTATATAATATATAAAATATAATAAAATATATTAAAATATATTATTCAGTATTTTTAGACACTCGAGTGATTTTTAATAAAATATATTAAATGTATAATAAAATATTTTATTAAAATATATTATTCAGTATTTTTAGACACTCGAGTGATTTTTAATAAAATATATTAAATATATAATAAAATATTTTATTAAAATATATTAATAATATATAGAATATATAAAATATAATTATATAATGTATAAAATGTAATGAAATATATTAAAATATATTATTCAGTATTTTTGGACACTCGAGTGATTTTTAATAAAATATATTAAATGTATAATAAAATATTTTATTAAAATATATTATTCAATATTTTTAGACACTCGAGTGATTTTTAATAAAATATATTAATATTATATTGAATTTATAATAAAATATTTTATTAAAATATATTCATAATATATAAAATATAATAAAATATATTAAAATATATTATTCAGAATTTTTAGACACTCGAATGAATTTTAATAAAATATATTATATATTAACAGAAGTTTGTATCCTTGCGCTTTAATTTCCTTGCTCTTGAATATTATTACTTTTTCGTCTGTAGTTCTAGTGTTTTGAAATTTTACGTTTCGTGTATTTTCTCCATGGAAACGTGTCAAATGTTACCAAGTCGTTCGATATCTCGTGAAGTAACTGATGAAATGTAACTTTTCTTTCTTTTTTCGTATGCAGCTCGTATTTTTCGATTTAAATTGGAACGACATTTTTGAATTTTTTGTCTAATTAGAATAGAACGACAGGCGAGATAAGTCAAACCGATAGGCAATGCGTCGTTACCGATATTTTTAATGTTGAGTGACGTGACATCGACTGAAGCGGAGCGTGAATTTTTAAAAAAACGTGCGGAGAGTATTATCGAATTGCAAAAAGTTATTTGTAGCTCGTAGAGCCGAGCCGGTCTATCGGGAATCGATATATCGTATCGAAATTAGGTCACTGTCATGAATTGAAAGTATATACGTAAACACGTGTAATGTAGGTATCAGCCCGAACAAAGAGTTTCTTACGCGAAGGGAATCCATTGATTTCTCGAGAAAAAAGAAAGAGAGGATCCCAGTTTACGATTACCAGCTTAAAATACCGAATTCTCTCTCTCTCTCTCTCTCTCTCTCTCTCTCTCTGGCGCGAGACACGACGGCAAGTGATTTCGTTATCGTGCAGAGTTTAACGAGTTACCACAAAACGAGCGGTCATCCATTACCGCGAAGCATGTGGTAAAGAGCGTTAAGGTATAGTTGTAGCGAGAACGTCCGACGTGCATGTGCAAGTGACTAGATGATCAGAAAATAGGGCATTGGTCTGTGTTTCACGTTTCAGCAAAATTTCACTGTGCGTGAAAACGCGTATCTCGAGGAAGAAACTTTTTCCACCGCCTCCCATAGTGAAGACAGATCTTGTCGCATCGAAAGAAAGAAAAAAGTCGCAGCTGCGAGACAAGTGAAAAACTCTCGGTCGCTCCGTCGATCCGTCAGTGGAAAATAGAATGAGGGGGGGGGAAAAAACCAGGTGAATCAGGAATCCGTACGGATGCTCCGAAGATTGAATCCCCACAAATCCAGCGATAGCAACGAACTGTAATCGAATGAGAGGCGCTCCTCGTACACCTGATGCCGAATTCTTCGGTTGCAAAATGAAATTAACGATTCCCTCGAATCGACGGAGGGGAGTTGTCGAGCGATTCTCTCTCTCTCGCGTTCAAGTCGAAAATCACGGGTGTCATTGTGGCCTGTAGTTATACGACGGGGCCGTGTAATCGACCAACCCCCGTCGTTCGGCTCGTCGTTCAAACGCTGGCCAGGCCAATCAACCTCCATTGATTCACTTTCGACTCGTCGTCTCTTCCGCCCGTGCCAACAACCCCGCGAAAGTTACCCCCCACAGGAACCAGGGGGTGGACCGGGGTTCTAATCTTGGTCAGCGCGAGGCGCCGTGTTTACAGATCGACCGGGGAAAATATTTTCTCTCGTCGGGGGTGAGGGGTGGCATTTTTTCCTTTCCTCCAACGAGATTGCGCGAGAAATTGGTGAGATGTTGGCCAAAGTGGAAGAGTAGAAAGGCTAAACTAATAGCAGGGATTGGAATTCTTTTTTTTGTATTTTCGCTTTAGGTACAACGATCAGAACAGTGCTGCATGTTCAGTGCCTTCAGTTTCGATTATTGTCGTCGGTCATGTCGAAGCTTCCTCTCTTAATTTAGTTCCTCAGGAACTTGAACCTAAACCACGTGCGTAAACAGACAGTTTTCAATCTATTATTATACCATTAACAGGGAATTTTTTGCAATTCACCGTGACGACGAGCTCGAACTGTATTTTGAAGTTTTGTTAGGTATCTTTATTTTGCTTCGTAGTAATTTAAATGATCGAATTTACTGCGGAAAATGCTTCCACTAAAATTGTTTTATATCTGTGCGTCTCAGTTCTCTTTTAAAATGTTTTAAAATTTTATTTGCCGTTTATCGTATCACGTCATTTTGTTATTACTTTTTTTTTTTTTAATAATTTCTTATAACGATTTTTTCTAAGGTACTTCAACTGTCCTTTCGTTCTTTTATCTGCTTCTCTCATGGATGTCTTTAGAAGCTTGTTTAGACCAAGACTAATGACAGCTTTTAAGCTTCCTCCACGTCAGAAGATTCATTTTTTGAATAGAATTAAGAATTACGTGTCACAGAAAAAAAAAGAGATTAGGAAACACTTGACATACTTACATCGAGCTACATCAATCACTATGCAAACACGATTTCTTAAATAGCCCCTAGTCACTAAAACGATTGAGAAATGTTGAAAAATAGGGAATAGGATATTTTTGGTAGTTGGAGGGAATTTTGAATAGATAATGGAAGCGTTTTGCGGATTTATTTCTGTCGCGTTCGATAGTGTTTGCTAGTGTTCTTTGGCACGCTGGCAAAGGTCCTCCGTGGCCTTGTTCCTTGCTCGATATCGGAGCCAGGTAAAAACCAGGCTGCTTTTCCCCGGTCGAAAGTCTCGACCTCTCGAGAGTCGGATCGAGAGGGCTCTCGAGCCGATCCAATTAACGATTCGCGGACCCGATCGTTCCGGGGAGGAAAACGCAGCTTTTCTCATCGAGCGTCGCCGCCACTGGCGCAGAATTCTTTTCAAACCTGATTCGAGGCGAATTTACCGTATTGATACTGAATTGGCTCGATGTTGCGGAAAAGTGAGCTTATTTCTTGGCCATCGATTGGGAAATTCATTAGATTGCTTGTATTCACCGAGGTTTGTTTCCTCTACTCTCCCATACGTCAATTTTCGCAATCACGTGTCTTGTGGAAATAGTATCACGGAACGATATTTCTCCACCGCCGTTTATACCGTCAGCGTTTGCTGTTTCGTTCGCGGTAAATGTTTCGAAATCATCGCGAGATTGGAATCTCGAATCGCGAGTTGACTCTTCTTGCGCCGGATGAATGACGTGCCACGCGCGTCGAGAATTTCTTGTTTCAAAACTGTAACATTTTCACAGTTTCGAGTGAAACAATTTAAGCGAAACAAATTAGGCAAGCCAAATAACAAATTTATTACTTCTCAACAATTTCTATCCAGCGACATCGTACCGACGAGTTCGAAAAGAAAGCGACGAATGATCGTATACGATTTTGGTCACTCGTTACGGTCCGCAATCAGTTGCCAGCGCAAGTGGTTAGGAGGAGAGATCGAAGAGAATCAATTCAGTTCGAATTAGCAAGTCTCGCTGTAAAGCAAGAGAGAGAGAGAGAGAGAGAGAGAGAGAGAGAGAGAGAAGAACAGTACATAATCTAATCCAAATGTGTGTCGAAGAGAAATTGTGCAGAGTAATCAAACCTTTGGCCAATTGTTTCGATCAGGTGAAAGTCTTCTCTGTCAAACCGTACAAAGTCACTCGTAACCGCGCAACGAAAGCATTTCATTGCAGCAAATGTTCGTTGGCCAATCAGGAGCCAGAAGATCTAAAAGGTTGGACACCCATGTTCTCTAGTTTGAACGTCGCGATAATTACGGGGCTTGCCAACAGATTGAAAAGTTTCCTCGTCCTGCCCCTTAAGCCGCATTTACACGGATCGCGTTCACTTCGCCGAACGAACTTCTGAAATCGAGTCTGCACCATTGTGCGTCGAAAATAACCACCCCGTGTTCGGTGTCGGTAACCTTGGTCGATCAAGCACCACATTGTCGAACTCTCTCTCTCTCTCTCTCTCTCTCTCTCTCTCTCTCTCTCTCTCTCTCTCTCTCTCTCTCTCTTCTCTTCTCTCCTGTCCACCCCCGATGCTCTTGACTAAGGGATTTTCATAGGCTTCTATTGACGAATGATCTCGATTCCACTCGCTCGAATAGTCTCTGAATTGTGCCCTCCCCCAATTGTTTTCCTATCGCTGTTGAACTGGGCTGTCCTCTCTCTCTCTCTCTCTCTCTCTCTCCCGGTGGCCGCTAATCGCGCGTTAAGCGCCGGCTGTAAATCAGCGGCGCATCGAACTGTGCCCTTCGTTTCCGTTTCGTGCCCTCCAAATATCCAGCTCGTTTATAACGAGCCTCGAATTTCAATTCGGGAGCAATCCTGTTACGAAACTGGCGAGAATACCGGGCGTTTGAACAGTTTTCAGAGAACTTCCAGGCAAAGAAAACTTGGACCAATTCGGTTGATTCGAGGATTTGATGAAACTTTGAAGTTGCGGCTGCTGTGTACTGTGTTTTTGGTTGGCCAAAAGAAAGCTTGGACAGGGATCTTGTTAATATATTGGTCGTTTAAAACAGAGGTGGTTAACTGGCGGCTGTTTGTGGTTTCGTCGCGAAACTTCCTGATTAATTTTCGTCGTTGGTGCGTTCGTTTATCGACTTTTGTCGCCATTTCGATGAGAGAGATCTTTAGGAAACATTGGGTCGTAATTTCTCTGACAGAATTTTGTTTCACTGTAGAATAAGGGCAAACTTTCGGTGGTTCTCGGTGATTCTTCGAAATCGCGTGGAGAGATCGATGCAGTGGAGGAGGTAGCGCTAGTAATGAGGAGAGTGGGGGCAAGGCCGCCAGTTAGCCACTAGCTATTAAACTCTGGTTTAATACGTTGGTCATTTTGTTCGATCACCTTTCATGATTTGCAACTTCGTCATTCAATAATGTTCTTATCTTTCTCGACGAAAACGATTTGACATCGATATCAATTCTAACACCGTCGTAGTCTGAAGGCTTCTTCACTGTACAAGATAACTTTTTACAAAACCTTTTTTTCAGTTTTTTTTTTGTTTGTTTCTGGAGTAGAATGGATGTGAGAATAAAGATGTTCCTTTTTTTGTTTTTCCATTTTAAAATTGATGTCAAACAGACAATTGTCAACGAAGTCGTGCATTTTGTTTTTTTTTTAAACAAGCATTGAACAATCAAATGTCAGATTACTTATCTATTCGAAAAGAAAAAAATTAACCTTTGGCCAGCCGAAGGCCTGAGGAAACACAACAGTTCAAGCCGAAATTTCGAGTTTGGATTAACAATGTTTTTCGAACGTCGAAGGGGTTTTATATTTAGTTTCATTGGCAACTATCCACACATTTCGTTACTGAGAAACGGCAGTACGTACTTTCATTCTTGATTAAGAAAGCAGTAACAGCAAACGCGAAGTGCAACTTTACGAGAACCGTCACGAGACGATTCTCAACCCCTTTAATTACAAGTGAGAGAGTAATTCTTTAAAAATTCACGGTGTTTGGTTAGAACTGACGATGAAGCGATGTCCAGTGATGAACTTCGTAAGATTGAAACGTTCAAATACAATGCTCGGATACGATGAGAACTCTTTTCTTTTTCAAAAAATTGACGAATTCTCCGCTTCGAGAGGAGGTGAAGTAAAGAGGATGACTTGTGTGATGTATCGAGTTGCAGATGTTTAAGAAGATTCTTGAATATCAGGGTAACGTCAGGGATTAAATTGTCGATAGGAGTTAACAGCTTGCAAACTAATTGACAGTGACGGAGGAGCGTTATCTTCTCGTCGAGTTTTCAAGGTCTTTTTAAGTTGGTAAATCTGACGAAATGAAGATCGATATTCAGAGGAAACCGAGACGAAACAGCTTAGGGAGTGAGACAGCATTTTGCCGCGAAGGTAAATTTTAAAGCCAGCCGAAGTAAGACTAAGAGGAAGTGGTGGGTCTCGATGATAAATCCGGCAAATTGCCGGAAGTTTTCCAATAGAATTGCGCTGATAACGGAGCGGAGAGAAAGTTTCGAAGGAAGTTGAACGATGCTCGGGTTGCTTTTAACATATTGCGTCACCGATAGACTCCTCCCGAGCTGCTTATCTACGCGGATTCACGTAATTCAGCAAAAAGGAAGAAAACGAACGCCAAAACGTTCTAACGTCGAGTTCTCTGTTCGTTTCTTTGTTCGCCTGCTACGTCAAAATTTCCCTGCGAAAGGATATTAATTTCAAATTTTATTCCGATCGAACGGAAATGGTTAGAAATTACAAAAATTTCCTTCGGAAATTTCTCCTTACTTATTTTTCCATTTGTAAAATTGCAAAGTGGTCAGAAAGAGAAGAAAAGATTGGCATCAAATTTTGCCGCGAAGTTATTGATTTTCAGTTTTGCATCGATCGAACAGAAATGGTTAAAATTTCTTTTGGAAATTTCTCTTCGTTTGTTTTTACGCTGGTAAAATTGCAAACGTGATTGCAAAGAAAAAGAAAAAAAAAACGATTGGCGACAAAATTTTGACGCGGATATTGGGTTCAAATTTTTTTAAATTTCCGATCGAAAACTTCTCTCTTTCTCTCTCTCTCTCTCTCTTCATTCATTCTTTCATACTATATAAACTACAACTGTGATTAAAAAAAATTTTAACGAAACAAAAGGAAGAAAGGCGTCGGGAAAGAATCGTTACGCGGCACGATTTCAATTAAGTTACGTGTTTTCGCCTAAAATCACCAATATAGTGTCGCTGTCCGATATCTCGCGAAAATTTATTTTCGTGACATGCAGCCTGGCGCATCAGGCGGCGTTAGACCGGAAGATTCCTCCGCGTTAACCCTGCATTTCGTATCCGGCATCCCGCCGATGATGCGAGGGTGAAACCGATATCCCGGCAATTTTCTCAATTGCATCCACTCTCCGGCCCTCTCGGCGACAGGAGCATTCCTCCAGCTGCTCTGCAATTTGTATATTAATCTTGTATTATGTCATCGTCTCCATTGCCGGGTTTACAATGGAGGAAATTGGATATAAATACGACGAAGAACTTGTGGGAAGAGATATTGCCGATATCTCGTGGAACATCTTCAGGGAGTAAATTGACCGAGACGATCAACAAATTACGCTTGCGAGGAACTTAAAAATATATATATATACAGTGGGATGCAAAAGTCAATAACAAAAATTTTTAAGAAAAATATTTTTTATTGTTAAATAAAGTATGAAAAACATGAAAATAAACTTGACTGAATCTGATTCTTTATAGTTTTAGAAAACTAAAGCTATTTTTTAACTCTTAAGATTAGGTTTCTTCCAGGAACTTAAAAAAATTAAAAAAACATAGAATCAATTTTGCACCAGAATTTTTTTCATAGATTTACAAACTTTATCGTAATATTTTGTCCATTAGCCATTTGATTAGATAATAGCTCTAATACGTCTTGGCACACTTTAAAACAGTCTTGAGCAGAAATTAGGTGGCATTTGATTCCACTGTTCTATAACACGAGCATGTAGTTCCACTACTGAGCTAGGAGGAGATTTGTGATTTTTAGGTGTTTCCTAAAACTATAAAGAATCAGATAGTCAAGTTTATTTTCATGTTTTTATACTTTATTTAACAATAAAAAATATTTTTCTTAAAAATTTTTGTTATTAACTCAATTTTGCATTCTAGTGTATGTATATTATAAAATATCTTCTTAACCATTAGATTTAGAACCAATGTGGCTTGATACTTTTTTACTTGAAATTTAATAAAAAAGAAATGAGAACCTTGAAAATTTCGAAAGTTGAAACCCTCAACACACATACACACACAAAATTGTTACGCCATATTTTGCCTCCCTTAAATTAAAACCACGCAACGTTTGTATTAAATAATTTTTCGTTAGACGGCAATTTAAAAGTTGCTTCAGGTGCAAGTTAATAGATAATAGATAATAGAGATGAATTAAAAATTGAAAGTCAAAGCTCAACGATATATACATAACAAAGACAAATTAGAGAGAGATGATGAAATAGAACTTGCAACAAGCCTGCCGGAATGGAGTTTGTAATAAGCTGCTGAAATCCATTACGCGTATTATCAGGCAATACGGTCTTGCTCTTTGATCGGTGGCCGCCATTTCGATGTTAATCCCTTCATCAGCTTTATCGCGGCTAATTGTTGATCCGCGCTACAGTGTCTCGTAATTTAGACGCAAATGCCATTGTCTCGCGTTGATATGACGTAATCGTTATCTTTTAAGAAGGAAGGGAACGGTTAAGGGCGGTGATTACGACCTGGCAGGAACAACGCTGATAGATCGTGTGTCCCAAGGGTGTAAAACACTCCCTCCTCGAGAGGAGTGCAAGCACCTTCAACGGGTGAACAGGCAAGCATGATGCTGCTGCCTATCTAGATTCACCATCCCTTTAATTACATACCCTCCACGAAAGCCAGGGTACAAGGTGGCCTTTTTATTCTTCCCTCGGAAAGAGAAAAGAAAGGAAAGAAACAAACGGAGGGGGGAGAACGCTGTAGCCTAAAGTCCTAAATCCTCCTCACACACATTCCATAATCATTTCATTCAGTTCAGAACGAAAGTGGATGAGATGAACGTAAGCGTCGAGAGATTTTTCTTCTCTCTCTCTCTCTCTCTCTCTCTCTCTCTCTCTCTCTCTCTCTCTCTTTTGTTTTTCTTCTCGCTGTGTCTCGATTAGAACTTTATACGAAATTCATTGCAGCGGAACCTCGTTTGCGCAAACTTCATTTACAGTAACTGAATATGAACTCGCTCGTATCGCGTGAATGCTCGCCAGTTGTACGAACTGGTTGTTGCCCGACGAGATGTTCAACGTAGGGTGTTCCATACTAAAATTCGAAGCAGCACGCCCCAATTAATCGAACGTATCCAACAGCGATAGCTGCGATTTGAATTCGAATAATCCGAAACTTTTCCGATATTCGAGTCTGTTACTTTTTTTTCCTCCCTCGACAACATCTTGCACCGTACAGATTCTGGAGAACTAGGTTCTCCTGCTTCTATCTCTGTCATTTTTTCAAAGTCCACCGGATTATCCAAACCACCCACTGCGCTCTAATATATTAGGACTAATTTAGGACAAACTGGAATGGTAGAAAAAAACGGTATAACATGGATTCGTATAAGAAAATGTATGGCCTGATTTGGAAAGATCAAGTTCACCTTGAAATATCCTCCACCATTATATGAATGAAAAGATTGTTAATACTACGCGAGACACCTTTTCATACTGAACAGTTTTTTTTTTTAGCTTCAACTCATTCCGTGATATATCACTGTACTCAGTTAGACGAAACACGCTTGTATGTATCTTAAATTTTTCGTTAAAAACAAATTTCTCCCCGTGCATTTTTAATAGCGACTCGACAAACTTGTTGTTGTCTTACAAATTTCTCAATTGCAAAAGTTCGCCAACAGATGAAATTCTTTTCAACGAGTAGAGGGGACTTGCAAACTAGGGTGGTTTCTCGAATTTTGTAAACGAAATTGTAAGTTAGTTAACCAAGGTCGAAGATATCCGCGAGATGGATGGATGTAAAAGTCAATGTTCAGTGGCGGAGAGAGCATGGGAGAGCTTGTTTCGCGTGACTGGCGGAATTTAGGTTTATTCATTTAAGTTTCGTTTACGTTTCGCGGGGGGGATGCAGTCGTTCTGCACCCTCCTGGCTTCGTTATTCGTTCTCGCAGCGCGTGCTGGCGATGCACGCGAGCCAAGATGATCGCCGACCTTCCGCAGCTAAATAAATTGGCTCGCAGGATACTACCGGGCATCACGGCAGGTGCTTTTACCGAAGGTTCGTTTTGCTTTAAATCTTCCGTAAACCAGGGGCAATTTCGCATCTAACGAACGATTCATCGCTGTTCTCGCAGCGGTTCAAACTGATTTTTCAAGTAAAATTTAATTCATCGTCGTGCTTAAACTGAAGGAAAGGAAGGAAGGAAGTTATAATTGAATAGTAATAAATAAATATAATGCGCAGGGTGGGTTAAAGGTTTCTTTCCACCTATTTCTCTTAATCCAGACATTAAAATACAAGAAGAAACTAATTTTACTAAAATTAAGTGATTTTTCAAACATGATTTTTTCATTATGTTTCGAAAATTATTAAGAAAAAGAATTAGAAAACAATGTATAATAAAAAAATTACGGAAAATTCATTTTAGTAGAAAGTGATTTTTGGACCACCTTGTATAATATCGAGGGTCGTGGGTTTAATCTGTAGTCTCGCTGCTAAGATTGGCTTGTAATTTAATTATGAATGACAGGGTCACATAAGGTGAAGGGCAGAAAAAAAAAAAGGAAAACCTAAACGTCACCGTGCCCGTTATAGGGTTGCGAGAGTATAAAAGGAGATGTGAGAGATACACAGACAGTCAGGCAGGGTTTTTGAGAGTCGTTGTATAGCTGAAATCGTAAAACTTTGAAGCTAGTTGATAAACTATTGTTATGGGGTTTAGGTTGCACGAATTAACCGCGATACATTTCTAAATATTAACTTGTAATATAAAATAGTATTATTATTATTCTATAATGTGTAAATATTAACTTATAATATTGTACTACTATAACAATATAAAATAGTACAATGATTACAATATTAATACTGCTATAATATAATAGTAGATATTATATTAGTATAATTAGTATAATATTAGTATATTAATAGTACTAGTATTATAATATTTTACTACTAATAATAATATGAAATAGAACACAAATATTTTTTATAGTACAATTATTACAATATTAATACTATTATAATATAATAGTAGGTACTATATAATGGTACTACTGATATTGTAATATTGTACTACTTTAATATAAAATATATTAAATATTCTTAATAGCATAATTATTATAACTTTCAATATTATACAATAATAGTAGGTAATGATACTAGTACCATATAATAATAGTACTAGTAATATAATATTATACTTCTAATAATAATATAAAATACAAATATTTTTCATAGTACAATGATTGCAATATTAATACTATTATACTATATAATAATAATAATATAAAATACAACACAAATATTGTTAATAGTACAATTATTACAATATTAATACTATTATAATATAATAGTACTACTAGTATTGTAATATTGTACTATTTTAATATAAAATATATTAAATATTCTTAATAGCATAATTATTACAACTTTAGTCAATATTATAAAATAATAGTACGTATCATATAATAATAGTACTAGTATTATAATATTATACTAATAATAACGTAAAATACAACACAAATATTTTTAATAGTACAATGATTGCAATATTAATACTATTACAATATAATAGGGTACTATATAATAATAGTACTAGTATTATAATATTATACTACTAATAATAATATAAAATACAACACAAATTAATAGGTCTTAATAGTACAATTATTATAACTTTAGTACTATTATAATATAATAGTAGGTACTATATAATAATACAAATAATATACATTAGTATTATAATATTGTACTATTATAACAATATAAAATGGTACAATATAAATATCATTAATACTACAACATCATTTTTAATAGTACACTCTAAATGTTTATATACTACTGTGCGATATACTACAAATGTGTACAATTCCCTGCAAAAATGTACACATTACTCGTGAACGTCTGGTACGCGATACACGCGAATACACGCCAACTTAAAATTCTTCCTTTCGTCTCGTACTGTGCACGCGGCTGCGTAACGTCGTTAACAGTCCGCAGTGCAACAAGGGAAGGGGAAATAGCTTGCACAAAGTCGGTAGAAGATTGACGCATAATCGATTTCGGGAAAATCGCGCGGGAAACGGGAGAACCGCGATTGATCCTGGCCAAAGTTTCCGGGAAAAGGATCGTAAAACAAACGGCTGTAAAACGGATGTAGTGTATCGACGCGATGGATAAAGTTTATTGGCTGCGCGCTCGAAACGCCAAAATGCATCAACCAGGTGAGAGGGGGCTTGACTTAATCGCGGGAAAAGTGTGTTGAACTTTCGCACACGCAGAGCGCGGTGTAATTTTCCAGCGTCCGAAGAGACGCGTGGACCGTTGTTTCGGCCGTTTCTGATCAGCGACTGTGAAACGACACGCGAGCGAATTTCATGGTCGCTGGCAGAAAAAGTAATTAATTTCTTGCCCGTTCGTCCGTTCTCGAACGACCAGGCGTCGTACGTCCGTAAATGGACAAGTTTCTCACGCAACGAAATTTCGGCTTTCGTTTTGTTTGTTTGTTTTATCTGTGTGTATCTTTCTTTTCTTTTTTTTTTTGTCAGAACTGAACGTTCTTTTAGAAATTTTTAAACTTCCAGTGGATTGACATCCATCACTCAGCAAACGAATATCGATAAATTAATATTAATATCAATAAAACAATAATTACCAATTGATCATAAGTTTCTCGAAAGTTTATTGAAATTCCTGTTGTTTCATCAATAATTATCAATAATTGAATGGCAGCCTTGAATAAAGATCTTGTTACATTTTCATCGATACACGTAGTATGGTTCTACATATCGTATCTATACATATAAATTGGACACGTATTTGTTATTTGATATAAGATTTGCCTAAACATTGATCGATGTCTGTCCGAGATGATCATAATGTGCTAAAATGTTGGCGTCGTATGTTGTTTATTTAGTTTCATGTTGGTGCGGCCGCGCGGCAAGGTAGCGCGGAGTGGGGATAGTCGCGAGTCCAAGAATTGGTGGGGATAGCGACGGACGCTTAAGTGAGCAAAAATGGGCTGTACTGTATATCACTTATTTTGTGTGCGTAAGCCTCACGTTTCACACGATCGCGTGGTAAAATAGTTTAGAGCGGGTATGGTTTCAATTTCACGAATTGGTGGGGATAGCGACGGACGCTTAACCGAGGTAGTTCGGACACATAACTGGGAATTACTGTATTGACGAGGTCTGTCTTCTTCATTCGCCTTTATTAGCCGTCGAGAGGAAATTCTGATTTGAAGAAAAGAAAAAAAAAAAAAAAAAAACAGGATAGAATTGGGAAACTGAAGGTTGGGAGAGGAGTGTTTCAGTCGCCGCAACGAAATGAAATTTTATCGAACGATGTAACTCGCGATCCACGACGTTGGCGTATTAAATAATTGCGGACAAATGGCCTGCGATATCGGACGGCGTCGATAATTAACGTGGTTTCAAGGAGGGAACGGCTCAAAGGAGCCGGGAGATTTTCGAGTCGATTGAATGATTAAGAATGCCGCTTGCTCCGGTTCTCTTCTCAGGCGCGCCGAGTGGCTGAAGCGTTAACGTTTCGGCGAAGTTGTAACGAAATTAAATGTAATTGGATCAACCGGGTGACCCGGTTCCCGATCAGCCGGGGCTTCAGTTATTAATCGCAAATTTCGAACTAATTATTCGATATTAATTTATCGAAGGCTCCTGTCTTTTGTCCGCTCTCTAACCTACTTTTACGTAACAGTTGCTCTTCCAGTATATATTTTTTTTACGAGCAATCTACATTTCTGCTACGAGTAGCAGAGTTACGTCCAATGTACAGGGTGTCTTAAGATTGGAGATGATTCTGCGCGAGAAAAAGGAAGACTAAATTTTAGAAATTAAAATTGAAGCCGTTGCTTTCGAGAAAACAAAATAGACGTAACAGGAAAAAAAATGATCGGTTATTCTACGTGCGAAAATAAATAAATAAATAACGTGGAGTGCAATTTTTTTTTCCTAAAACGCTTCGTTCTTGGCAGATTCGAGAAAATTTACGTTCAACGAAACACATTCATAGTCTATTTTCCTGAAAATGATGCCTCGAGCGAAAGAAATTTCATTCCAGCTTTGTCACTTATTGTTAGTTTTGCACATATCCTCCTCCGTGTCGATTATTCGCGTCTGTTCAGTTAAAAATTTATCCAAATTCAAGTGTAATCGATAAATCCTTCAAACTCGATTTTAAAACGAAGGTTTTCTCTTCGACTCTTTTTTTTTCACGGACACCCTAATATTCGTCGTAATATTCAAGATACACGAAAATAATAATAACGTTACTTATTTGAATGCACGTACACATAAAATACATTCGAGGTACAGAAAAATAACAGCGTTTGTAAGTGAGCAGCTGCTGTCTGCAGCAGTCGAAGTGCAGGGATATTTTTGAACGATCGAGAGAGGAGAGGAGAGCACCCGAATCGTTCATATCCGAAAGCGTGCAAATATTTAAGACCGTGGATAAGTTGCGGAAATCTCGATCGGGGAAAAACATGTTTTCAGCTGCGGGTGTTGGTTTATTCGAGACGACGAAACGAAAGATGCACTCAACAGCACTCTCTCTCTCTCTCTCTCTCTCTCTCTCTCTGCACATATGCATATCCACGATGTTATTCGAAGGCTTCCCACGAGCGCGAGCTTCGATTCACAGTGCTGTGCATTGATGCTGGCTCTCGGAGGATGCTGTAAGTTGCACGATAATTGAGCTCGAGGTATCGGATACAGATGCATATCTCGTCTTGTAATCGTAATCAGAAAACCTCGAGTCCCCGCGGGACGCGACGAGTTTCGAAACGACGTGGATTTTTGCGACGAAGTCGGCGGTGAAAGATCATTCTTGGAGAAATATTTTCACTTGGGAGGGGAGGGAATTGCTTGGCGCAAACGTTTGAGAATTAGAAATGAAGAGTATAATCTCCAACAGCAACAGTTTTATATATATATATATAAGTTTTATTTTTATATATATATATTATTTATTTTATATATATTTTAATTTTTATAATATTATAATATATTATAGTTATTTATATATATTATAATATATATATTAGTTTTATATATATATTATAGTTATTAGTTTTATATATATTAGTATATATATATATATATATATATATATATATAAAACTATACTAATATAAAAAACTATATATACAGAGTGTTCCATTTCAATCTACAAATGCAATTATCTTCGAAACTATTCTTAGGTCATTTAAAAAAAGTGTTTCACTTCAAATACGTTTCTTTTTTTTTCTCTTTTGAGTACACTTGACGGGTGTAGAAGATATCAAGTATAGTTTAAAATGGGACGCCCTGCGTACATTGCATACATCCCATCGTGACAAACGAAAATTTTTCACTCTTTTTATCTCCTTCGGCGTCCTCTGCGTTCAAAAATTGAGAATGGTACAAGTTCAATATTCGTATCGCGATGTGAAAAAACACACTGGTACACCGATAGTATTGATAAATGGATTTTCTGTCACGAAGACTGGAAATTTTTTCATACGAGCGCGCGCGCGCGCGCGTCTAGGAGGTTGCAACTCAAGTTTTTGTACGAGCGCGCACGTACCGATACCGATAGCGAGTATTTTTTTTCTTTTTTTTTTTAATCATAAAGAACGAAACTTTTTACGCGCAAGCGTGTCACAGAATGTCGGAGATAGTAAAATTTAATTCCCGAGGAGGGAGAATGCTGACAGACCGAGATACAGAGGACATTTGTTCTTGTAAATGTCGAAAAATTGGAGGCGCGATAGGTGCAAAAGAGAATCTATATCGAGAGAATGAAAAAAGTAATTATAAAATAAATAAATAAATAAAAGAATAAAAGAATAAAAGAATAAATAAAAGAATAAAAGAATAAATAAATAAATAGGTAAATAAATGGTAGAATAAATAAATAAAAGAATAAAAGAATAAATAAATAAATAGATAAATTAACGGTAGACTAAAAAAATAATAAATAAATAAATAAAAGAATAAATAAATAAATATACAAATAAACAGTAGAATAAATAAATAGATAATTAAACGATAAATAAATAAATAAATAAATAAAAGAATAAGAGAATAAATAAATAAATGAAAGAATAAAAGAATAAATAAATAGGTAACTAAACGGTGGACTAAATAAATAAATAGGTAAATGAACGGTAGAATAACTAAATAAATAAAAGAATAAAAGAATAAATAAATAAATAGGTAAATAAACGGTAGAATAAGTAAATAAATAAAAGAATGGAAGAACAAATAAATAGGTGGAACGAATAAATAATAAACAAATAAATAAAAATAAATAAATAAATAGATAAATAAACGGTAGAGCAAATAGATAATAAATAAATAAATGAAAGAATAAATAAATAAATAAGATAAATGAACGATAGAACAAATAAATAAATAAATAAATAAATGAATAAATAAACGATAAGAGAATCAAACGACGATGCAACATACATATATATACTTTTGTCCGAGTTCGGAAATATCCTTTCGCCTTATTGTTGGTATATTAAGCCCTCGGTCGAGTACGCGGCGAGATGTCGGATTTGCATAATGAATGCAACATCGCGACATCGTTGGAACTTGGCCGGTAGTCCGGGATGAAGTATAACGAATAACTGGCACCGCGGCGAGACTTTTTCTCCCGATTCGCGGAAATTTATTGGTATTGATAATTTAGCCGCGCCCGGGGATTTTCGTTCCGCCTTGGAAATCCCTCGGGGGGGGAAAAAAAAGGAGAGTCAACGACTCCTCGACCTCTCGTTAATTCCGAATGTTTCGTTCTTCGTCGCGTCAGGTTGAAATTCCTTGTTGCGTTGACGTGCAAATTGCACGTTTTTCCCGCGTTTAGAGTGGGCACTTTTCGCGAACGAATTTTCATGAAATTCACCTGCTTGGAAAAAGGAGGAGCGCGAGCGAGTTCGTTCTTTTTTTTTCTCTCTCTCTCTCTCTCTTTTCACGCGGAGTCTAATTGGAATGATTAAACCACGATGATGCAAAGGAAATTGACGAAACAAATAAATCGCCATTTCGCTCGTTAATGGCGAGTTTCGTTGAAACGAAACGTTGGGGCAACATTTCGCGACAACGTCAACGACGAGATTGATTTCCCTAATTTTTTTGACCGACGTTATGTTCGAGCGAGTGATTTTTAAAGCAATCTTCTCGACGAAATGCGATCTTGACGAAATCTTCCCGGTTTTTCTGAGACAATCGATCAAGGATCGACGAAAACGTAATCTAGCCCGATGAAAGCTCAAACGGGAAGTTCAACGTAAGGCGACCTGATTGGAAACCGCCCTATTTATAGCGATATCGGGGTCGTCGTTGCACTCGACACGCCTTTGTTCCTGAACGAAACGTTCGACTTCTGTCATTTCCCCTCTCTCTCATACGTTGCTTCCTTCTTATCGTTATCGAAAGATAATAAAAACCCATTTCTTCCTTCTGTCGTAATAATAAACACGCTTAAGGGGACATCATTCTGTTTAAATTTTGAAATGGGAGCAATTTTTCTGTCTGAATTCAAAGAGAGAGAAAAAAAAAATAGAAAATATTTCTCTCGTTCGCAGCAGAAAAAGAAGAAACTCACGTTCGATGTAAAGTCTTTTTCGCGTTCCTCGTCGAAATCGCCGGGAAATTCTGTCGAAACGATCGCGCGAAACATGAAAAGCTACTGTTGAAGCCGGATTTGCCAATGGAAATTGAAGTATTTGCGAAACGTGGCTGGAATTTCGCGGTCGCGGCGAGAAATTCGATCGCCGTTCATTTCGTCGCTCGTTAAGTACGATCGGTCAACTACTGGTCACTCGTCGCGTTACAAAACCGTGTTTTACGATCGACGCTTCGAGTTTGTCGAATTCTTCTTTCGAACAGTCGGTACCAATGAACAGGCCCCGTTGCGAAACGTAAGGTGGCTCTGTTTTTCCATTAGGTATTCGTAGATGAGTGCACGAGTCACGCAGGCGTTGTACTAATTTCATGTCTCTATGATATCCACCCTCTGTGAGAAAGCAACTCGTGGTGTTAGATGCTTGAACCAATTTTATATAAAATATCGTAATGGATATTTTCAGCGAGTCAATATTCTGTGACAATATATTTTATATGAAATATAGGACTAGAATATTTTTAGCGAGTCATACGAGTTATATGAATTTTGTTTATTATGGCACTTTAATTTTAATTCATCATTATTAATTTTAATCCCCCCTGTTGTGTTAATTTTCATTAAGTTATATAGAATTTTTTGTTAATTTCATTACAAATATATATAAAATATCAATTTAATTAATAATTTAACCATAATTATATTTAATTAATATTATTAATATTAACAAACTCATTTAAAATCAAAATTTAATATGCAACTTACATTAATTAATTACATATTTAAATTATTTTAAAATAATTAAAAATTTTATATATACATATATTTATAAAATTATATAGAATTAATAATATATAATAATATAATTAATATGAGAGAGCAACTCAGTGTTAGATAATTATTTTAAAATAATTAAAAATTAAGTACTTTACTTATATAATTAAATTATTTTAAAATAATTAAAAATTTTATATATGTATATATATATATATATATATACATTTATAAAATTATATAGAATTAATAATACATAATAATATAATTAATATGAGAGAGCAACTCAGTGTTAGATATTTAAATTAATTTTATATCAAATATTGTAACTATGTAATATTTTCAACGAGTCGATACTTTGCGTCAATATTTTGTGATAATATTTTATATAAAATGTTGCGACCAGAATATTTTCAGCGAATCACGCGGGCTATGTCTACACCGTCTATTATATCCACCCTTTGCGAGAGCGTAACACGCAATGTCAATTACTTAAACATTGCACTAAATTAAACATTCGATTAATTTTACAGAAAATATTACGACTGGAATATTCTCGGCGAGTACGCGAAGTATTCGTGTTATCAATTCGCGCGGAACGTCTTTTGAAAGCTCAACTTCGCTGTCAAAGGGGTTCGATTTCTTTGACATACAACCCGCTGCTGTTTTCGAGACGCCCGTTATCTCCGTTGCAAAAACTTTTCACTCTGCCTCCCCCTCCCCGCCCTCAAAAAAAAAGAAAAAAAAGAAAAAAAAAGAAGAGCTCGAAAAGCNTATAACCGTAGACGCGGTTTAATGACATCTTCGCAAGAATTCCGTAGCCTCGTCGCTTTCCGAAGATTTCGCCCCCCCCCCCCCCCCCCCCCCTCAAAAAAAAAAAAAAAAAAGAAAAAAAAAGAAGAGCTCGAAAAGCCGGGGGGGAAAAAAGAAAAAAGAAAAATTGAACACGCGTGTGCGTAGCAGACCGACGAAAACTCGTTATCAGTAGCCGAATCTGTAGTCGATATTCGCGATAATGCTCGCGTCGACGTGGTATGACGCGGTGGAAAAAGGTTGAAAGGAGCTGGCTTTCCAGCGGGAATGGGACGGTAGAATAGGAGAAATGGGGGAGGCGAGAATAGAAGAGAGAAAGGGAAAGGGGTGGACGACAAAGGGGAGGGAAGAGAAAAGGAAGAAAGGAAGAAAAAAAGAGAAAAGGCATTGCCGCGATAGTGGCGTGTGGAGCCACAGGTATCCTAGAACCGCGCGATCGCCGCGTTCTGCCGTCACCCTACAGGTCGTTTCAGAGCTAACCCTCTGCTCCTCTTCTTCTTTCACTCCCTCTCACCCCCCCCCCCATTCTCGTCGCGTTGCCTTTCTGCCTTTCACTCTTTCGTCCTCTCTACCACGCTCTCTCTTCTCGCTTCCTTTCTGTTCTTTGCCGCTGTCGTGTGGCTCGTAAAGCGGCTTAGGGCTAATACCCCCGTGGATCAGCCGACAGGGTAGAAAGAAGCTACAGCCGCGTAATCGTATGGCTACGATTTTATGGTCACCCGAGCCGTGCTCGCGGCCTGTCC
Organism: Frieseomelitta varia; assembly: GCF_011392965.1. Classification (NCBI taxonomy): domain Eukaryota; kingdom Metazoa; phylum Arthropoda; class Insecta; order Hymenoptera; family Apidae; genus Frieseomelitta; species Frieseomelitta varia. Next base: position 92,256 of record NW_025110567.1, read on the forward strand.
TCCCGGATACCAGCTTTAATATTTCCGCTCTCTCGCCTTCCAACTCTCTCTCTCTCTCTCTCTCTCCTCCCTTCCCTGTCGTCGTTTAATTTTGAAAATTTGGAAAACTTGTCGGAGACAAGAGATTGGGCGAAATAATGGCAACGCGTAATACGCGTCAATTTGTCACTCCAGCTATAATGTTTTAAAGCACGTTAACGTCAGATATTGTCAGGGAAGCTGATACTGAAAATTCTAATGACCGCTGTCTCATAAAGAAGAAATTGCAGAATACTTCCATTTTCCATTTTGGTATGTTTGAATGAATGAATCTTTATTTCAGCCCTTCGGCCTAGAAATAGACCTCAGTGCCTTACATTATTCTTTACATTTTGTTTACCGTTTTAATTCCCTTCGTTGTCAAGTTTTCCCTTATTATTTTTCCCTTACGTCTAGTATTGCATTGCTTTAACCTAACTTTATACTATACACAGACTAATTTGACTAATAGTGAATGATATTTGCACACTGCCTCTACAATATTTCTCTTTGGTACTATACTTTGGTTTGTTACTTTACTTTAGTTGTGTCTGTATATTTAGTTTTCTGTTACTTTTTCTCTCTTCTTCCTTCTCAATTTTGGCACGTACACATATGAAATAATGACTCTTTATGCATCGCTGGAAACTTTCGCATTCATAAACCCGTTTATGACCATCCCAAGTATTTTTTCTTACGCACGAATGTAGTATATTGTATACTGCTTTACTTTACGTAGGGAAATGTTTCAAACCTTGCCATGTGAAAGAAAATTATACCAAGTATACGTTTATATATGTGTGTTTAAAAAAAATCTCGTTTTTGTTGTTATTTATTCTTCTAGAACTCTCCTGTATTAACAATATAACAAAGTTGCTTTTAATTTCTATCCTCATTCTACATTTCTATCTTCGTCCTCGTTCATAAGTAAACGAGGCCGTTTCCACTATATTTGATCCAACCCCAGTGTTTAGACTTTTTATCTTTATTCCAACAGAGTATTGTCAAATTGTTCAACGCGTAACGAAAATGCACGAGGCACAGAATGAAAAGCAAGAGAGAGAGAGAGAGAGAGAGAGAGAGAGAGAGAGAGACTCTCGTTGACATCAATTTCTAAAATAGCTAGGTGCATCCTTGTTACGGGCGAGACTATTGAAAAGAACGTTCGTGCGTAATGAGACACGTGCCCTTTAGCCATGCAGGCAACGTACCACCGCTGGAAGTGCCAGCGTACCACCCTTGTCGCTATCAATATACGCGTTTTCCCCTTTAACAGAAAGACCGTGTTCCTCCTTCGCTTCTCCTCCGCCCACTCGATTTACCATTTTAGAACAGGCCTGAAAGGTCGCGAACTTCGGACATTTATCTCCCGTTTCTCTTTCACTTTCTCAACGATAGTGTTTGTCGGTAGTAGCGTCGACGCAGAGAAAATGGAAATGAAAATTTCCACGGATAGTCATCGCCTCTCTCCCTCCCGGAGTTCAGAGTTTTCTGATAAAGTCAGCAGAATTGGTTAACGATGGATAACGCGTTACTCTGTCCGCAGCTAGATTTAAATCTGCGCGAACAAACTTGTTATGAGCGTGGCTTTACGTGGGCAATAATGAACACAGAGAGACAGAGAGAGAGAGAGAGAGAGAGAGATGTTTGCAAACTTGTCCAACCAACTTCGTTTCAATCTCAAAGTGCGTTAAACAAATCGCAATAACGACAATTCCCCTGTTGTTTGTCAAACATACGAAAATTGTACCGCAGCACTTGACCGGGAAAGTAACCGCTTTAATTCCAAAATCCGATTCGAGAGCTTTGAGACTTGCGTCCGGTTCGTGGAAACTTGGCGACGATCGTGGAAACGGCAGTTTGAACGTTTCCTTAGCTCGCTGCGGTTGCGTTATTGTTCTCACTTCTTCTCCCGCGTTGTCATGGGAATACTGTACACCATGCTGTTTGTTGAAAACTGTATTGAAAATTGCAATCTTTTCTCAGTTTTAAGTATATATTTAAGTAAAACAAAATAGGCAGGACAAATAATAAATTCATTGCTTCTCGGTAATTTCTATCTAGAAGAAAGCGACGAATTCTTGTATACGGTTTCGTCACTCGTTATGGTCCGCAGTCAGTTGCCAGCGCAAGTGGTTAAGAATCAGAATCTTTCTTTTCAAGAAATCGACGACGCTGATTGTTGAAAACAGACAAATTTTAAGCAGAGACTGAAACCGAAATATTGTGAGGTTTAGGTATTATGTCGATATTTGCTCCGATATTATCGTAATATAACCGCTATTTGGGAAATCGGTTTTAATACCTGTATAAGACGGTCATACCGGTATTTTCATACGTATTTTATCGGTATTTGATGTCCACAATGGTAAAAATACCGAAATATATACCGGTACGGTACCACTTTATTGACGAAAACACATTTTTCATTTTCTACGTACAATGACTTTTATTAATATTCGGACATCGTGCTATTCAAAATATTGTCGTGGATTTCGATTATTCATAATAGTAAATTTGGATTAATTTTTTAATAATATAATAGAACGTTCGTTAGAGTTTATAGTAACGTAAATTTTATTTATTTATTGCACATACTTTTCTTAATGTCAAACAATAAACTGAACTATGTAGCGTGGCAAAAATATTCGGACATTTGAAGAACTACAATATTTGAACCTGAAAATTGTCAACATAAACAGTAATTAATATTTTGTTAGGTAAACCCTTAACTTCAATAATATATCGCAGACGCTTAGGATTATTTCCAGTAATTTTTTTTCAAGTAATTTAGCGAAATATTCTTCCGTTTTACGATTAATCGTTGTTTTAACTCCTCTTTCGATTTATCGACGTGCGACAATTAGTCATTCTTCACCAAGAAAAAGGAAAAACGTATCGAGAAATCGGTCATCTTTTAAAATTAAGTAAGAGTATCATGACTGATATTGTATAGAGACACAACAATGAATTAGTATTAGAAATAATAAAGGATACGTGTGTAAGCGTCATCAAGTTTACTATCAGCAGCTTTATGAAAACATTTAATCATTGTCTCCTTTTCGATTTCTAATATATTAATATTTTATTTACCGGTATTATACCGGTATTATACCGAAATACATCTACCGACCAAACATTGTTTTGATAATATCATACCATTCATCGAATAGTAACCTAAAAATACCGGTATTTTACCGGTATCCTTAATACCGATTCGGTCTCGATTAAAATTGTTAAGCTCCTTACGATTTTAAAAAAATTTCGAGACTCGTGGAATGGAATGAATAAAATGTAACTTAATTGAACAGCGAATCAAGGTTCTTCCTCTTCGTGAAATCAAGCGAATTTTAAGCTTCTGCGATTTTTAAAAACATCTCGAAACTCCGTGAAACGGAATGATTACGACATTAATAGAATGTCACTCGCTCGAGGTAAGACCAAACTTCATCATGGAGTGAAAACCAAACCAAAAAAAAAAAAAAAAAAAAAAAAAAAAAAAAAAAAAAAAAAACAAAAAAAAAAAAAAAAAAAAAAAAAATTCAAAGTCCAAGACGCAACCGAAGCAAAAAGATTCCAAGTCCCAGGAATAACCGAAGCAGCCGTAAAAGGATTCCAGGATTAACCCGTAAAAAAAAAAAAAAAAAAAAAGAAAAAACGATCGGGATCGGGCGAGGAGTGTCGCCGATGAACGAACGCATACGTCAGCAGCCCCTATTGTAATCCGCCTCTCGATGGCGTTATGGCAGTGCCAGGCACTGGCGATTTCGCCAAGTTGGCCCCGACACGCGAGGATATCATCCCTTGGCCCGGGCTCGCTCGATCCTTAATAAACTAGCGAGAATCGCTTTAAAACCGAACAGTATTTCAAACGTGAATCAACAGTTCCACTCTACAGTTCGTATACGTATGTATCCTCTCTCTCTCTCTCTCTCTTTCTCTCTGTTTCTCTCTGTCGAGCAACTGGGGGAGGGTGGGTGATGGGGGTGTCCTTGTTCCTCCGGAGGAACAGCAGCGTATGCGCGTGCCACACCACGTAGCAACCCCTGTACGCCCTGCATCCCGCCGTGGTATTGATCCACGAGCGGAGGCAGCCCTCATCCCCCTTGGTCTATCGAGTTCCGCCCCTGCGGGAGTAGGATTGTGGCGTTGGTAGGAACGGCGGTGGTGCAGCTGGAGGGACTCGAACCCAAACGCGGAGAGCCGAGTGAGAGTGAGACTGAGAGAGAGAGAGGGAGAGCCTCCCCAAACTAAACGCAACTACCCCTACCTGGCTTGCTCGTGAAACGGCCTACACCTCCCTCTCTTCGTCCCTGTATTTCAACCATCCTTCTTCCCTCTCTCTCTCTCTCTCTCTCTCTCTCTCTGGTTTTCTCCTTTGCTCCGTTCATTCGTGCACACCCACGCGTGCAGACGTAGAAAAACGTTTGCGTGGTAGTCGCTTTATGGACACGCGTTTCCGCTCGGACGGTGTTTGCCTGTATGTAATATGCAGAAGTAGGCACGCGGAGGCGGTTGAAGTTTGTAGCGGTTCTGGTCACACTGCGGATACGTGTGAATGGCTCTGTACGTGTGTATATCCGCGTATGTGCATATCTGAAAGTATCCGAGTCTCTCTCTCTCTATTTCTCTCTCTATTTCTCTCGGTTTGCCCGGCGCTCTGTTTTGTTTCCCTAACGTTGCGCGTAGGTCCGTGCTTACGCACGGAGATCGCGGATGGCGTATTCGTCGAAGGGTGAAATTGTGTTTGCTATGATAAACGCCGGGGAGCTCGGACTTCCAAGCTTGGAGCAGCTTGGCAATTGATACGTGCTGTTTGTTTGAAGAGGGCCGCGCGATTGATAACGTTGTTGTTGCTCCACCCTTTCAGAGAGACCGGCGAAGGGTGGTTTTACTTTCAAACAGAATTCTTCCTCTCGCCTCGAGCCGCGGTCGGTGATCCTATCTGTTTCGTGCAGGTTCTCGGCTCGGTTTTCGGCGTTTCGAGTTTCGACGTGCAACGTGTAACGCCTCCTAGATAGTTAGCCACGTTAGGTCGTCAGAGCTCGCTCTTCAGCTCTGTATTACATGTTTGACGAGGCTAGTTCCTAACTTTCGCTGGATGGATGTTGTTTGGACGTTGGTCGTGTTCTTTCGGACGTCGATGGAGGAGGGAGGGGGGAGGAGGAGGAGGAGGAGGAGGAGGGTGAGGTTTTGATAGTTTGCCAGACGCGGGTCCTCACGGTTCCATACGAGTTCGCCCGTAGCTTTGGGTTAGTGGTTCAGCTCGAGCGTTCGGCTTCGTACGAACCGTGTACCTGTAGCTTCTCCCCTGTAGCTGTGGATCATCGCGAATTCGTAACGCGAGGCGACGTAAGATTGGTATTTTCGATTCGATCCGCTGTCTCTGTCGTTGTCGCGTGACCTTCGACCTCTGACTCCTCGAGATTCTTTACACCTCGTTACGTTCTAATAAATATGAAACGCAAAATCTTGCATTCTATAAATGTGAAATTTCGTTTGTGCAAATGTCAATTGTCCGAGCAAAATTTCAACCGACCACCCCCCGGGATTAAACGAACTTTTGTTTCTTGAATCTATTTATCTCTTGAGAGAGAATTCCATTATTTATTCATCTCTCCAACAGGTTTGTACGCACGAAATTCTATTCTGTTCAAAATTTCTACTCTGTTTCAAAAACATATTACTGATCTCTAAGTTTAATAACAAGACTTCATACTCGTAGATAGTACTCACTACATCGTTCTATTTTCTCTCATTATAATTTCTAATTTGTTATAGGAAATTTAATATTTTTAGCTTTCACAATGTTAGTATTGTATAATATTTATTTCTAGTATTTATATTTATAAATAGTATTTAAATATTAATATTTCTCTTTAATTTAAATAGTATTTATATTTCTATTTCTATTTATTTTTATTTATATTTATAAATAGTATTAATATTTCTCTTTAATTTAAATAGCATTTATATTTCCATTTCTGTTTATTTTTATTTATATTTATTTCTAGTATTTATATTTATAAATAGTATTTAAATAGTATTAATATTTCTATTTCTATTTAAATAGTATTAATATTTCTCTTTAATTTAAATAGTCTTTCTATTTCTATTTAAATAGTATTAATATTTCTCTTTAATTTAAATAGTATTTATATTTATAAATAGTATTTAAATAGTATTAATATTTCTATTTCTATTTAAATAGTATTAATATTTCCCTTTAATTTAAATATTTCTATTTCTATTTATTTTTATTTTTATTTATATTTATTTCCACTTTTATTTCCATGTATAATATTTATTTCCATTTGTATTTATTTCCCTTTATATTTATTTCTAGTATCGCATAACATTTATTTCTATTTTTATTTATTTCCATTTATATTTATTTCTATTGTCTAACATTTATTTCTATTTATATTTACTTCCATCACGTGGAACTATTATTTACGAAATATTCAAAGTTGAATTATAAGTTAAATATAATCGCACTAAACATAATACGCGTATAACAGATACCTTCTCCAAAATATGTACACGAACCGTGAGCAACGAAAATGGATACTCGGAACGAGCAATCGATCTCTCGTTTGAAATCGGCGAGCCCTCTCGCCCGCGTTGCCCCAGGCGGAGACAAGGAACGCGAGAAACCGAGCGGCGTAACCGATTCTCTGCCGGTTTCTCCTCTCATTTTCATTCGTTTACACGCCTTTCATTCGCGGAACGGAACGAGAGAATGGGTGGAAGTCAGTCGGTGGCAATCGAGCCCATGGACTCTCCTTGTCATCCCTTCATCGCGCGGTCGAATTCTCCGCGATTCTCTCTCTGTTTCTCTCCTCGGGGCCACCCCACGTCAGAGTAAACAATACTCGAGCCTTTTGTACGTCGCTTCCACTTTTTCTTTTTTTTTTCTCTCTCTCTCTCTTTCTCTTTTCTCTTTACCGTGACCGGAGTGCCGCGAGCGCGCGCTCCTCTGAAAGTAGATTCACGACGAATTTCCCTTTTCTTTTACTCTTCGTTTTCTCTCCTCTCCTTTTTTCGGAGGTTAAACGCACGCCAAAGGATACTCGAGCTCTTTCCATTTTTCCACCATTTTCTCCCTCTCGATTTTTTCCCTCCCCTCTCTCCACTCTCGTTTCTCTCGTTCTCGTCAGATGCGGCACGGCAAAATAGGGGTTGTTCGAGTTAGTTAAGCTTCGGCGTCTTTACGAAGGATTACAGGAGGCGAGGACATTTTTATCGATTGGCCTGGCCCCATTGTTGTTTAGTGTAAATTTCAATGAAGCCAGAGGTGGGTTTTCTGGTCTAGCGATTTTTTTTTTTTTTCAATTTCGGCTCTGTGTTTTTTCTTTCCTGAATGGAAAGTAAATGAAATGAATTATTATTTAAAAATAAAATTAGTAATAGAAATTAATAATAAATTAATACGTTTAATAAAATAAGTTGTTATTTGAATGAAAAAGTTATTAAATAAATATATTAAATAATTAAATAAATTATTAAATAAATATATTAAATAATTAAATAAATATATTAAATAAATTATTATTATATAATAAATAAGTTATTATATAAATATATTAAATAATTAAATAAATAAATAAGTTATTAACTAAAAGAAAAGATATTGCGAATAATAATAATAATAATAATAATAAGAAAGTTGCGAAAATTGAGAGAAACCGCTAAACTAGAAATTCATCGAATTATAATTGTTAAAACGAACTTTATTGCGCGAGTGTTCGTGCAATCGTGAAGGGGGATGAAAAATTACAAAGCAAATATCGCCGGGACTCGAGTATCCACCTGACTCGAACAACCTCCAATAACCTTACTGTGCCATGATCATCTCCGAACCCGATAATGACAATGTGCACTACCTACGTGTCGGAATTATGTTGGGTGGGTTGTAAGCGTACGCGTTGCTTCGGCTGTGAAGCCAATTATCTTCACCGTGTTGCGATATAGGGCTTGCGGACGTGGTTCACTGAAAAGTGGCCTCGAGAAATGGGACACGTTCCCGGTGTGTTGCGGTTATTTCTTTCGCGTGACAAGCTTAGCTGGTAATTTTTATCGTGGCGACCGTTTAACCATCCAAGAAAGCACCAACTCGAGCTTCTAGATGTCCCCGTGGCGAGAGTTTCCCCGCGAAATAGCAGTTGAAAGCTTGTCGAGCTCTTCCTCTTTTTCATCGTCATCATCGTTTCCTCTTTACTGTCTTCCTTCCTCTTCTTTTCTTCTTTGCTTCTTCGTTCTTTCCTCTTTCTGCTAAAGTTATTATTTTAAATTGTTGTTAATATTATATTTAATTGTTATTAATTTTAAATTGATAAATTATTATGAATAAAATTATATTAATTGTATTAATGAATTATATTAATTTTATACAATTATATAATTATATGAAATATTATAATAATAAATAAAAAATATTATAATTTTTATACTATAATATTATATTATATAAATATACAAAAATTATAATAACAAATATTATAAATTATTGTATATTATATAATAGTATTATAAATTATAAAATATTATAATAATAAATATTATAATATTATAATTATATAAAATATATTTTTCTGTTATTTCGTCGTTCTTTCCCCTTTCTTCTAAAGTTATTATTTTAAATTGTCATTAATATTATATTTAATTATTATTAATTTTAAATTGATAAATTATTATGAATAAAATTATATTAATTGTATTAATAAATTCTATTAATTTTATATAATTATATAATTATATAAAATATTATAGTAATAAATAAAATAATATTATATTATAATGTTATATTATATAAATATACAAAAATTATAATAACAAATATTATAAATTATTATATATTATATAATAGTAATATCAATTACAAAATATAATAATAAATATTATAATATTATAATTATATAAAATTATATAATATTATTTTATATAATTATATAATTATATTAATTTTACATAATTGTATAAATGTAAATTATTAATTTTATAATTATATAATATTATTAAATTTATATAAATATTATTAATTTTAAATTGTTTCTATTTTTTCCAAATTATCATCTTTTTAAATCGTTCCGTTGTCCGTCATTTTTATCGATTCTCCTTCACCGTGTCACTTTTTGTCGATTCGGTTGACAGGCCTCGAGAGATATCTTAATTTATACTCTTGAGTTCCGAATGTAAAAAAAGAATCTGTCCGAATATTCAAACACGTGTATCCACATTCCCGCTCAGAAATGGGACATTAGGACATTATTCGGTTTCGACGTTCAATATTTGAGCCACTCTGTTTATATTATATTAACTGCACGAAACAAAAAAATAGAGAAACTGATAATGCAATGTACTTTGTGAAACCCTCGACAAAATATTACGTCCTCTTAAAATTTCAACACAAAGGGATCTGCGAGATACAGTAAATCTACAGACAATATTCGTGTACACTGTGTAGATTTTCAAGTGTGACGTCTCTGCTTTCACAGCGTTCGATTGTCAGTTTGTTTCTTTTGATGGTTATACATTATTTTGAAGAGAGCAAGATTGAAAGATTATTCTTTTGATAACGAAATTCACATATAGTTTTGAAGATTAAAGTATCTCTTTTACAAAAATCTTTATACTTAACATTCGTAAGAAGCTGTAAAAGTGCAATTTTTCATGAAGTTTTTACGAATATTTTTCCTGCATCCACCACCGTAATATTATTAGTTATAATCCTTCGTTGTAATAAAAAATGTATCGTTCAATTTTTTTCTACTTTTGAAGCAAATCCGGTACTTTTTAGCTGAGCTGTATATGTACGTCTCGTTCAATCTCCGATACTCATTAACAATTTCATGAAAACCTCGGATGCGAATTCGATGTTGCCGTGAAAAATAGAAGAAAATTAAGTGCACGTCGCGTTCAATATTCATTACCAAGCGAATCTCCAAATCCCGAAAATTCAGCCTAAAAATAAAAATATACAGCGTGAAATGAAACTTGCCGTGTTACCGATAATCTCCCATATAGCTCTCTCTCTCTCTCAGAGATACACGTACGTTCATACCTATACAGAGTGTCCCGTTTTAATCTACAAATGCAATTATCTACGAAACTATTTGTCTCAAAGTCGCCGTATTATTTTCTGCTTCGAGGGGGCAGCGATTTGGTACACTTGGAGTTGTCTCTAGATAAATTATTTATTTTTTTAAGTTATTTTTTTAAGTATAATTATGTAATTTTAATTTTTGCATCGATCGACGAAGCAGGTCGTTCTCTACAAAAAAAAGTGTTAACCTATCCATTCGACGAATTCAATCAAATTTTTCTTATCGGTTTTTAATGTAAACTTTTTTCGAGTAATTGTTAATAATTTTCTTGAATATTTGTTTGCCAAAAACTATGTATATATTCAAGCACAAATTACGGATAAGTTCGCATAATCTTGATCTTTGCGGTACAAAAAAAATTCATTACTTTCAAATCTTTCTCACCAAACGTGCACGAATAGGCAGAGTACGAATAACCAAAGTTATAAGATAAGTTTACCAAAAGTAGCCTACCAAATTACTGCCCTCTCGAAACAATAAAAAATAAAAAAATAAAAAATTAAATAAATAAATAAATAAAATTCGAGAGACTTTTGAAGCGACGAGCATGAATAGCTTCAAAAGAGATAATTGCGCTTGTAGGTCAAAATTTAACACCCTGTGTATGCAAACGCGAGACTCGTAATCCGGCGATCAATGAATGCAAAAGCGAGACACACGAAACGCGGCGCGTTATGGGCCGAAGTCTCTCGGCGGGGCCTCGTTACTGGAAACTAATCGCGTACACGATTGCTCGTCACGAAGGTGGCCGACGTCGTCCGGCTGAACCAGTTCCGAACCGGGGTAACGTCGGCGCGCGGGCCGAAGGAATAGCCAAGTGTTCAGCCGGAGATAAAGCGAGCCCGTCGCGGTGATCGAAAGACCGTTTCGCTCCGGTTTCGATCGATAACTTCTGGCGAGAGCAAAATCGGAGCGACAGATAACGGACGTTCGGCCCGGTTCTCGCCGCCGCGGACCGGGGAAATAACGGGTGTTCTGCCGCTAATAAATCGTTTTCATCGTCGATAGACAACCTCTTCGTCAACCTCATGCGTCAGTGGAATCACTTCAAGTTTAGTTTCTCCGAATTTTGTTTCGGAACGATTGTTTTGACGACATTTGGGGAAAAAACACGTACACTTGACACGTAGGAGAAAGTAATACGACAGTGCCCACTTAAGCGTCCATCACTCACCCCCCACCAATTCTTAGACTATCCCCACTCTACGCTACCTAGGCGACCGCCATGAAACCTCATATTACTGAAGATACAGTTTTTATGTAAATCGATTTGATACCTGACACGAACTGGTATTTTTTTAACATGACAAATTTAACGGTGTATATTATTTTGCAAAAAAAAAGGAAAAAATTATATCATGTAAGTTTTTCCAAATGAGATGTTAGGACATTTTCTTGAATATATATTCGTTCGTGAAAACTGTATATTCGAATACAAATTTTTATTTATCATATTCGAATATTATACATTCAAATGCAAATGTATATTAAAAGGACCATATTTTTTTTTCCAAGGAAATGTTAGCACATTTTTTTGAACATTTGTTTATGAAAATTATACGTTCAGGCACAAATTTTATGATTTATCATATTCAAATGTTTATTTAAGTACAAATGTATATTTAAGTACAAATACAATATATATTTAAAAAACGATATATATGTTTTATATGTTTTTCCAAGGAAATGTTAACACATTTTCTTGAATATTTGTTTATGAAAAGTATTATATATATTCAAACTTGTAATTCGACGAAAAAATTCATTGTTTTTAAATCTCTCTCGTGTTGGTAGAACTAATCCCCCCCCACTCCACTTCTGTCGCATTGTTTCGCTGAAAAATGCAAGAGGACGTCTCGAACATTTTCACGTTTCCGTGTCGCGCGCGAGGTATACTCTTTTTCGAGAATGTTGGAGTAATTTGACAGGTCAGATGTGCACGTCTGGCCGGTTAAAACAAATTCGATCGTTGAGAACTCTTGTCGTCTTTATTGGATTCGTATTTGATAAAGTTCTCAGACGACACTCTTTCTTTCTTTTTTTCTTTTTCTTTTTCTTTTTTTTTTTTACATTATGAAACGAAGTGATTACACTTTGACGAGTGATTATATAGTTTTATTTTGTTAATCGTTTAACACGGAATTTTGCTCGAGAAATTCCATTGTTTAAATATTTCAGGATTGTCGATAATTGCATCGAAATCACGAACATTGACCATCATATCTTAATTTTAGTATATTATATATTATTTATACATATATTATTTATATATTATTTATACATATATTATTTATATATTATTTATATATTTATATATTAGTCTAGTTAAAGTATTCCATAAGTATTCTATACTCTAATTTCTACATCTGCTGAAAAAATACGAAACGAAAATACAAAAGAAATACGAAACATTCGCCGGGGTAAATAAGAAAAAGGAAAAGAAAATTTTCATATTTTCACATTGGGATCAATTTTCATTTTATAATTAACGTCGAATCTCGACGTTAGCGTAGCGTGCGTGGAATTTTTGATATTTGATAATTACGTTGATAGAGCGACTGGCTGTTGGTGTAATATCTCAGTCAGGACATTTATTGGTAGAGAGGACATTTGTAGATGGTTGAAATATCTTTCCTGTGAGATGAACGTGTGCGGCGCAGGTATACAAGCCTCGGCAAGGAACAATTGCCAGCGTTTGTCGTTGTCGCAGGATCTGTTATTGGATTTTTCCACTTGGTTGAAAAGCGTCGCCCCGGTTTTCTCACCGAGAGCGATTAAAACAGGGTTCCTTAAATGCACCCTGATTGAGCAGTGTCTGATCTGATACTGGAAATACCCCGCAAGTACACCTGATAAACGTGGAATCGTGTAATTTCGAGAAACAAGTAACAAACCTGTCTGATAAATCAGACGAAATTCGAGGCAACGATAAAACTATATACACGAGTAGTAAATAGCAAGATCAAATTGTCGTGTAATTGTATAAGATAAAATTGTACAATTATATATACAGGGTGTCTCGTAACGATCGAGTAGAAGGGGAAGAATAAAAATTGGCTGGTTGCGCGGACCATAACGAGTGACCGAACCGTATACAGTACATCCGTCGCTTTCTTTTCCTATTGGACTCGGTATGACATCACTGGATAATTATTAAGAAGTGATAAACTTGCCATTTGTGTGTGTTTCGCCTAGGTTACATTTAAATATAACACTTAAAACTGAGAAAAATGTTGCAACTTGGGACAAAGAAATATATCGACGCGCGTGGCAAGATGTTGAAGCTTTCGTTTTCGAGAAAATTTCGAGTTTGTTGTTACAGATAAATATCATGTGCTTTATATTGCCACTACTATAGCCCGTATTAGGCTCGAAAGATGCAAGATCCTTCCCATAAACTTTATTCCCTCTCCCTATTCCCTCATGTTTACTTGAAACTCGAATAAATTGTATTGTGTACATTAAATCGATTTAATTTCGAATTAATATCAATCTCATTGACAACTTATGATTTCCTTGTACGAAATTTGAATGCACGAATGTAACTACCGGAAGGTAGTTGGACTCGAAAAGGGAAGAACGACGTCGCTCCCTGACGTAAAACACGACTAAAGGAAACGAGAGACTTTCATTTCCAAGAAATTATTAAAATCCGCCTTAAAAACCATTTAGAGGAGGGGGGGGGGGGCGTTGCCGGTGGAACGTTGCGGAAAGTTGAATGAACGATTTGCGCCCCGGAGAGGTGGTAATCCGTCGATTAGGATTATCCAAGGATTACCTTCCTTTCTCCATCTGTTCCTGTTCTTTCTTCCCGGGGAAGAACGATTGCCGTGCTACCGACTCGCCACGTCTTCCTCCTTCTGAATTTCGTTGTCCCAAACGAAAGTTTCTCGTAAATTTCACAAGGATTTTCATCGCGAGTTCGGTATGTACAGGGTGGAAAGAAAAGTTTTCTCGTCCATGAACAGATGAATTCTACAATTTCGATTCGATGGAAATACATGTGAGGAACATGCCATTTGACTTCCAATTTCAAGAGACGAATCAGATGGAAGAATTATTTTAATCTGTAATAAACTATCTTGATAAATTTGAATGTCACTTTTTAATGTCTTTTTCAAAGTTTTCAATATATCTATATTAATCGATATGATATATAATATTGATATATCTATTTAATCTATCAAGGTTTTTAATATATCTGTTTTAATTTATCAAAGTTATCTAATATTTTAATCTATAATAAACTTTTTTGATAAATTTGAATATCACTTTTTAATGTCTTTTTCAAAGTTTCCAATATATCTATTTTAATCGATATGATATATAATATTGATATGTCTATTTAATCTATCAAGGTTTTTAATATATCTGTTTTAATTTATCAAAGTTTCTAATATTTTAATCTATAATAAACTTTTTTGATAAATTTAAATATTACTTTTTAATGTCATCTTTTCCAAATTTTTCAATATATCTATTTTAATCGATATAATATATAATATTAATTTGTCTATTTAATCTGTCAAGGTTTTTAATATATCTGTTTGAATTTATCAAGGTTTCTAATATTTTAATCTATAATAAACTTTTTTGATAAATTTAAATATCACTTTTTAATATCTCTTTAACGTCTTTTTCAAGGTCATTGGCATTTTTTACATGCAGAAAACGCGTATTTTTCCTTTCTATTCCATCACTCGTGAAGCCCATGAAAAAAGATATTCGGATATGTTTATGATACGATCGTCAAAACGACCTTGGACTTAAAAATTTTTAAATTTTGAAATCATGAAACTTATTTTGAGATTCTAGATTAAGACAACGTATTCGATACATGTACTTTACATGTTTCTAGTAATACCTTCGGAGATGTTGAATTAATATCGATCTTTGTGTTCTAAACTCATCTACAAACTCTTTTCGAAAAGTGCCGAAATTTCGGAAATTCCAGCTACACGGGGTGGAGCTTTTAACAGCCATAAATGGGGGAATTAAATCGGCGAGAGCTCTTAAAATTATTAACCGCTCCTAATGGCTCGGAGAAATGAATTTCACGCAGGGCATCTTTGCTCTCTCTCTCTCTCTCGGAGTTTCATTCATTTTACAATCACGGACGTTCGCGAGCTACGATAATTGAAATTCATTGTGCGATTCATGGTGCTACGCGTCTGCGTATCTTTACTGTGGATCCCACGAGCAAATTGTTTTTTCTGGTCAAAAAAAA
>NW_025110568.1:0-38912 GCF_011392965.1 Frieseomelitta varia
AAAAAAAATATATATATATATATATATATATATATATATATATATATATATATTCCATGTAAATCAAACGACGATTGTATTATACAGATAATCGAGTGCTAGGTTCGATTTCGAAAAAAAAGAGAGAGGAAAAAGGAGAACGAAAAGCCCAGCTCTCCCTCCTCCTCTTTCCAAAAATACGGGTGTCATACGTATATTTGAATTTCAAATACTTGAATAATTTCGACTGGTTGGACAACTCTGCGAATGGTACTCGTCCCCCCCCCCCCCCCCCCCCGGCACTTCGATTCCGGGCTACGATTTTTCACGATATATATCGCCGTCGATGATCTTGTTAATTCCGTAGCCGTGGAAAAACCGATCTAGTAGCTGCTCTATCCCTCAGTGTCCCGAAATACAAATCCGGGTGAAACCCGAGCCGGTCACGTAGGTCGACGAATCTTCCAGTTAATAAAAGGGCATGAAAGAAGGCCGTTGTAAAACTGCTGGCTCGTGAAAAACACTTAGATGCACGCTAGTCGACGGCCATTCAGAAGCCGACGCACCTGGTCACCCCCCAACGAGGCCGGCCACACTCGAAACCGAGAAAATCTTCACGTTTACAGGTTTACCACCCCTCCAGTCTCTAAATTCGCTTTCTCAGATGGGACCCTGTATATGTACCTGCGCGACACTTTGGAAAAATTGCACTTTCGACATTTCTTGTAGCTCGTTTGCTCGTGCGACCTTGAAACCGAAATCACTATATGCTATATGAACACGTTTCGTTCGGCTTAATACGATGAAATACGATTGCAGAGTTAGAAATGGGACGAGTGAACTCGTTTTAGGGTCTTCGTCGTGAACGTGTGAAATTGTGGCAAAACTGATTTCCAAAAGCACGTAACGCACGCCAACAAATTAACATTCTTCGAAACGGTTGCATTTCATCGGCTATAAATTAAATCGAAAATATCATTTCGATTTTTATACATATATGTATATATATAGAGTTTTGTAACTTCGTGGCATTCTTTTCGTTTGCTTCTAGTTTATACAACCCGCACGTAAAACCTTGACAAACTTGCTTCAATCAGCAGTAATATATAACATATACAAATTGCTCTATTTCTCTTTCATTCCGTCGCGTAGAAAGGAAGATGGAAACGACAAGAGTAAATTTAATTTATTAACCCCTCGCGCTGGCAACTGGTTCGCGGACCGTAACGAGCGACCGAACCGTATACAATAATTCGTCGTTTTCTGTTTCTCTTTTGAACTCGTCGGTATATCGTTGGATAGAAATGACCAAGAAGCGCAAGAACTTTACACTTGAATATACATACTGAGGAAATGTTGCAACTTGGGAGAAAAAATTCTCGACGCAAGAGGTTAAACGATGGAAACGATCAGTCTCGCGGCGGGCAATTTGTATCGTAATTTAACGGGAAGATGGGTAGCAATGGCAAAGTTTAGTGGATTCCAAGTGTCCGGTTTCGCGACGATGCGTGATAGACGCTCGTTAATTTTCATCAAGCGACACGCGACACGCAGGGAGGAACGAGAAAGAGCCAAGCGCCAGGTCTCAGGAGACGAATTGCGATTACTATCGAGCGTGCGCTTTTTTTGTAGCACTCCTATATGGATCTTTGTTTGGAAGGAACAACAAACAAAGTTACTCGATCCTTTTGTGAAACACGATACGCAGGATGACAAAGTTGTCAGATTCGACGAGAGCGCGATGATAATCGCGCCAAAAAAGAAAAAAAAAGATTATTTTTCGGAGCCACTAGAAAAGGCGTTGGAAGAACATCTGGAAAATCGTGTTGCCATCGCATAGCCAAGCGCTTTGAACTTCGAACGCCGGAAAAAAAAGAAAAGAGAGAGAGAGAGAGAGAGAGAGAGAGAGAGAGAAATCGTTTCACACTTGTCCGCGCACATCACTTTTCCCCGGTTTGAGTCACAGACTTCCGTTTCCGAAGCACAGCCCGTAGGATCCGTAGCACTTGGTTCACTCCCGCGGTGTTGCGCGACTAACAATTCCATTAAAACTTCCGTCACTTGCACACGAATCCGAAGCTACTTGAGAAACTTCCGTGGATCGAGAGAGAAAAAAAGAAAGAAACGAAGATCGAGACGATCGTGCACGACGCGAAAAACAGAAGGACGTTTCGCGAAAGGCAGGCAGAGAGGTAGAGAAACAGCTAGAAGACAGAACGCACCGCGAAACGGCTCGCGATAGAGTGCTAGAAAATCGTCGAGCAGAGTTTGCTCGGTGGTACGGTGGTGACTCGCGCGTTCTGATTGGCCGGCGCTTGCCCCCCACGAGGACCAGCCTCTGGAGCGGGCCAATCGGCGCGCTCGTTGCCTTTCCATGCAGTGAGACCGCGTGTGCACCCACGCAGGGTGGCTCGTGGCTCGAAGCTCGCGGCAGTCACTCAGTCAGTCAGTCACTCAGTAGGCCCGCGGTACGCCATGAGGTGGGATCTGTGAACGAACGAGACGCGAGTTGTTTTATTTACACCCGTGTGCTTTGCTGCGGGGCTTATCTCTCGCGCGGAACGAACGCGAAGCATACGCACCGCCCCAACCGGCGTGCACCGTTCGTCTTCACGTTGACAGAGTTCTCATCCCGCGAAGGAATCGACGCGTTCGCCCCTCCACCGGTCACATCGAGTCGATTCTCTCGCCACATCTCGCACCCAGTGCATACAAACCACCACGCGATCGGCCTCGGATAAATTCACCTTGTCGAAGATTGTTTCTTCGAAGAAAGTTTTCACGTATGCCCCGGGCAACACTTTGTTGTCCTCTCTCGCTTTGTCTCGCGATCCACGTTCACGCGCCCGAGCCCGATAACTCGCTGCTGCCCCCCGCTGCTCTCGTCACGACCGATCGTGACGACCGACGTTTGTTGTTTTTGTGCACGCGACGACCACGACGCTCCTCAAAGTGCGTGCTACCAAGGTGATCGTGATACCGCGCAAGACAATGTGCGTGACAGCCACGCCGCTCAGCGCGAAAAAAATACTGAAGGATAGTGCCAGACATCCGGCAAGGACTAGCATCGCGACCAACGTACAGGTGCAAGGATTAACAGGGGGCACGAACAATGCCGGTGACGCCGACAGGCCGCAGCACACGTCGATCATGTAAATATCTTCTCTTTCTTTTCTCCTTTTACCTTCGTAGCACGAAGCTGAGACAAACGGGAGAAGATGATCTCTCAATACGCGAATCGCACTTGTTCGAAATATATACACCATCGTGCGGTGTACGAAATTCGATTTCATTGATCGTCTCTCTTTCTCTGTTGGCAATTTTCTTTTTTTCTTTTTTTATTATAGACCACGTGGTCACGTTGGGCTTTTTCGATCACGTTCACAGAGAGTGATATTTCGATAACAAAGCTTTCGTTTTGTACACCGCTGCTGACGGAAATATGTATTATCTGCGAGCTCTCTCTTTCTCTCTCTCTCTCTCTCTCTCTCTCTCTCTCGCGCGCGCGCGCGCGTGCGTTATTTCTTTCGGCCGGCGAAAACTGTTTCCCGTGTGGTCCGGATACAATGACATCGACAGCTTTAGTCGAGCTGGCTAAACGCGCCTCGTTTCACGCGACAGTTCGTTTCTCTCTTGTCATTCTGTGGTCTATAAATGAACGGGAGAGGGCTCGCCACCGTTTTGTTTCGTTAGACCCGGCACGTTCTTTTGATATCGTTTTCGTCGAGCCGAGGGCCCAAATGAATCGCTATTTGAAATCCGCCGATGTCTTTTCACATTGGGGAACGATATCGAGGTCGCGACACGCATCGATGAAAACGTGTTCGAACCTGCCTCCGAAATTCTTTTCGGTCGGACATGTTTTGACGCATTCGTTCTGTCAGCACCATCTGTCGTGCGAGGAACGATCTTCTTTTTTTTTTTTTTTTTCTTTTTCTGGCTGGAGGACTAGAAAAATCGAGACACCACGAAAAAGGCGTGCGTTGATCCGTTTCTTTTCTTCTTCTCGCTTGCTCCCGTTGCTTCAATCGCGTGCCGCTATTTTTTCTTTTTTTTTTTTTTTCTTTGCATCGCGATCTATCAGACATTTTCACTTTTTGGCATCGACTACTTGTAAATATCTCGATGTATGTTTACGAACGTTTACAGAGAGTACGTGCCGCTGAATGACAATTCAATAAATAAAAGTGATACTTTCTTGTAGAGACAGTGAACATTTAGTAACTTTTGTCCGCAAATGTAACTTAGATATTAACGTTTATCAACGTTAACAGCCTGTGTGCCGATCTCACGTGATTCACAGTTTATAAACTAATCTTAAAACGCAGACGTATTTGTAATCAAACACGATTCGTGTCCAAACTTTGATTTCAATTGTTCCAAACAGAAATTTAATAGTTCGACGATATTTCCTGACGTAATACGACGTTAAACAGTTAAATCCGACCGAAGATTGTTAGAAAGTTTCCAAGGCGAAGAATTAAATTGTTTTAAAATCCATGGCAAAGGATCAAACTGTTCGAACATTAGAATTGAAAGTAATCGGTATCGAAAACGTTGGTTTATTGCTGGAGAAGTTTATGATCACGTGTCAATAACTTGGTGACAAAGATGCGGCTTTCACGAATCAGAAACTCAATTTCAAATCAAAATCATATTTTCTCTATCGCGTTTTTTCAGCAGCCGCGAGACTTTCAGCACGTCGCGACGTTCCTCCCTCTCCGATTTTTTTCAAACGGAAATATAACCCGCTGACACGAGAGGGCAGAGATTAACGGTTTTTGTTTGCAAAAAAAGTCTCGCGTGAAAATTTTCAAAACACCGGGCAAACACGGCAGTTTTACGAAATTTTTTTTGAAGGGAAGGAAGGGGAGAAATTGAGCCTTCGCGTCTTTTTATAATTTTCGCGATTTATTTCGCCGCGTGTAGGTACCACGTATTCGGATTGAAAAAAAAAAAAAAGGAAAAAGAAGATGCCATCGAGAAGTTCATTCGCTTTCGTTGTACGCTCTCGACGTAACGTAACGTTTCGTTTTGTTAGTGTCTTATTATCTACCCTGCTGGTATTGGAAGCGGCGAATGGAATCACATCTCGAGTACGTATGTAAGTACGTCGAAGAGATCGGCCGGAGAATTTGATTCCATCGAGAACTGCACGTGTTGCAGTAAAGTAGCGTTATTGTCCGATAGCGGTGCGAATTTAGCGAACGATTCTTTATCGTGTTCCATGAAACATGAACAAAACGTGCCAGATTTTCCCCCGGTATCATTGGTTGTACCTGCCATTCCGCTCTTGTCCGTGTTCGATATTCGCGAAAAATGTTCCGCGCCAGAGATAATTTGCCCGATACTTGTTTCGCTTGTACCGATAATTTTCCGCGAATATTTCCACGTTTCCTCGTGATATTCATTCAACGTTTCTCAGTATGTATCTGCTTTGTACACTGCCTTGTCGTCAAATCACGTGTATATTTTTGAATTCGACAAAGTCGAGGACGTCTTCAACGTTGCTTGTTGTTTCGTCGTTTAGTTTCTGCTCGGTGGCATCAAGAGCAAAATTATAATAATACGCGGGTCGAGAAAATTGTTATGAGTCACTGAGTTCGGGCTGGCTGAGACATCGCATGAGAAGACACGTGTGTGCCCCCCGGTATATATAACGAGCAACTTTTTTTCTTGGCGTGTGTTTTCGTTTCA
Source organism: Frieseomelitta varia (assembly GCF_011392965.1). Taxonomy (NCBI): domain Eukaryota; kingdom Metazoa; phylum Arthropoda; class Insecta; order Hymenoptera; family Apidae; genus Frieseomelitta; species Frieseomelitta varia. The sequence goes on from NW_025110568.1 coordinate 5,677, forward strand.
TTCGGGACAAATAGGCGAGTCCTTCGTGTAAGAATGGGCCCCGGTCGTCCTGCGACGGTTCTGACTCTATTTATTTTTCCGTGGAACGACGACGCACAGTCTCCTCGGGGACAATGGGGATCTTACGAAAAGAAAAACGAGATTGCACGATGTCGCCATGAGAATCTTGCAACGGCGACGCATTTGCCAATGCGTAATGATTCTTTCCTCGTCTAGGCCAACGATTTCATGGAAATTTGTTCGTTCGTAGCTTATCATCTACGCGAGAATGGCGACGTCGTAATTTTCTGTGAATTTGTCAAATATTACGCAGTGTTATCTCACAGATATGTGTGTCAGATTAGGTTGCAGTATTTAGAAATGGAAAGTAACTGCGTCTCGAAATGTATTTTTGATTGAAAGTTAGACAAAAACAGCCGGTAATGACGTGTGTCATTGTATCTTTTGTTAGACAATGTCTTTCGAAACTCGAAACGTCTTAAAAAGAATAGAAAAAAAGACTGTACTCTTCTCTGTCACTTGTCATTAAATTTCAGTCTGCCGTTTAAAATAACTCGTATAAAACGAGTTCGAACTTGACGAAACTAGTAGATTAAACTAGAAATTAAATCTCTAATGTATCGAATCTTCGTAATATTTAATAACGCTTTAAAAAGGAGTCGCGTGCTCGTAACAGTTCTAGCCGCTGTTTAATACGCAAATGAATATAGTATTTTCGAGGTGGTAATTTTCCGATGATACGGTTTTGGTATATTTACGATAATATTGGTAGCAAATGATAGAGTTGCTGACAATCGTTGGACACTAATAATCTATTACGTTTATGCGCGTCGATTTGTCGTTTACCAACCGATCCATTTCGCATCGGACAATACGTTATTATCGGCACAACATGCGAAACATGTCAGAAATTATTGCGGTGACCTACATCTACCGGTAAACCATCGACATTTCAGTCGGTATAGAATCGAGCCGCCCACGCATTGCGGTACTCGTAAATAATTACTCCGTATTTAGACAAAACATTAGAGGTTTCGTTGGAGAATTGTCGCCGATTTTATTGCCATTAGCAAAAATCTCTTCGTTGATTGAAAACTCTTTCACGCGCAGTTTAAGAAACTACTTCGAAATTATCAAATGGTTTATCGTCAATGTATCGTTTCAATAGTGAAAATCGTTCGAGAGTTAATATTGATGTTGATTAGACGAATACAATCGTTCTGTATGTGTTATAATAAATTGAATAATTATAATATATATGATAATACACGATTCATTTAGCAACGTACAATTTATTTTTATTTTTTTTTAATTTATACACTTCGTTGAACCGATGAAGGATTCTTTGTTATAAACTTCCACCAAATGATAAAATACCGGTGGATATTAAATCGTTTTTCAAAAAGATAAAGTTTGATTGAACAGTTTCGAAGCTTAGTCGAGATTTTATTCCATCGATTGTATTCGCTGCACACACTATACCATTCACTATCGTTTATTCCGGCTTGTGTAAAAACTTTTTTCATACCGCAAGATTGAATCCAACGGGCACAGAAAACGTCAGGAAATATATCAAAAAAAGAAAAGAGGCGTTGGAAAAATTTCGGAAAGTCGGAGCTCCTCGGAAATGGCGGGTTGTAAAAAATCAATACCGATTATTTACCTTGATTTCGGATGAAACTTTGTGACTGTTGGATGATCTGTGAACCAGAATCTCATACATAGATTTAATAATGTTTTGATTAAAAGATCCACTTATATTATACTTGTGTACGAGTTAAAACGTCGAAGTCAACGCCGATTCGAATGACCAAGTTGCTGGCAAAGAACATTTGTGATGTGGTTGAAAAGTCGTTTTCCCCCGCGATAATTCCTTCATTGCCACTTTGGAAAGTCCGCGGCGCGACAGGTATTCATGGATTTGCAAATTGAATATACTTCGTTCGCGTATTTACTTGCCGGCAGCCTGCCGGGTATTCTATTTGGACGTGCGGCTCTGTTGTGGGACGTACTTTACGAAGAAAAGGCGAAACTTTATTCGGAACGGGGGGATGGCGCGAGAGAACGAACAGGAAAGGAAAAGCATCCCCAACGGTGGAGGAGTCGCGGGACACAGAGTTTGAGATTTTCATGCCAAGTAAACTCAATATTTATGCGTGTGGTTCCTTCTCTTTTTTTTCTTCTTCTTCTTCTTCTTCTTCTTTCCGACAAATTTCAGACAAATTTCCGAATTTTCCGAAGTTTCTCTGCGAGTTTATTTAGGCTGCTTTGATCGTTCCTCTCGAGTGAAAATTCTAAATTCTTCGACTCGTCGAACATCAACGTTGCATTGCCGCAATATTTTATTCGTAACTTTTAATTAGTTCAATTAATTCGCAGCATTTTGATGGAATCAAAGTTCGTAAGACAGGATTTTTCTGTTCAACACTTTCTTCATAACTATATTTTTTCTTTCACTTTGATCGTGTAGAACTGTAGTAGTAGCTTGAAGAAAAGAAGGAGTGTTTTAAAATACTGTGATAAAAACTATTTTTGATCAAATTATAGTTTCTGTTTCTAATAGATTCTTCGTAACAAATTATTTTGTTTAACGCTACTAGAGTCATATGTTAGATTTTCTGCGTTGGTAACCTTACGTCACATAATATTCAGTGATTAATGACTGGTGAAGAATTACGATAAGTTTAAATTTATGCGTTTCATTGTATTTTTTATACTTTCATGCTTTTACTTTTGCTAACTCATAGTTAATGATCGATTCCTTGTGCATGGCAAAAGTCACATTTTATAAAATCTTTAAGAGATCTCGCCAGTGTCTGGTCAAAATTACTATCAAAAATTGTATGTACACATACGTATATATATATATATATATATATATATATGTATGTATGTACGTTAATAACAAGCGTGGAACGAAGACGAAAGCGTCGTAAATGTAGGGATCGTCGAATCTGCGCTACCGAAAGTCGGATAGATCCTTCAAAAATTCTCGAATGGTACGCGAATAAATCGGCGTGTCGACAGTCCCTTCTCGATCTTGTCACATAAATTTCATCTCTCCTCCTATCATCCACGTCGCTTTAACCCATTTCTCTTTCTCCGTACTTCACTTCGATCTTTCATTTTAATTTCACGATTATTTCTCTCTCTCTCTCTCTCTCTCTCTCTCTCTCTCTGTCTCTTTTCGATTTCAATCGTCTACTCGTTTCACTTCGCAACAGTTTCCCTTTCAACCTTTCAAACTTTTGTGAGATTCGCTTTGAAGTTGCTCTTCCGTACCCGTTTGGAAATTTGAATGTTACGTGGCTGCGTGTTTGCAGTTCCGCTCTCGATCATCGGGGCGAGTTAATCGGTCTAATAATTTGCCTCGTTAAGCTAACCCCTCCGCCCCTCGCCACCTCTATCCCGTGCAACACCCCGTTTCACCACCCCACGCGGAGTGTTAAGCCTCTCGTATTTAATTATCTATTCCTATCGTACGCGCGAGCGCCGACGATAAAACAGCTAATGCTGCACGCACGGTAAACAAGTATCCCGCTGGCATCGTTCGACACTTTTCATTCTCGATATCTGCAATCCTCTTGCAATCGTCGTTAACGTAATAACGACAAATCCGACGCGGCGCGATTTCCGAGTTTTAGCCTCTCGAAATATTGCCAGGATTTTCCCTGGGTTTTGATACTTTCTCATACTACTGGAGACGCTTATCGAATATGTTTCTCTCTCTCTCTCTCTCTCTCTCTCTCTCTCTCTCTCTCTCTCTTTCGCTCGTGTAACGTGAGCTGAGATACAGTCGGATCGATGAATTCAAATGAAAGAAATATGTAACGTTTTTTTTTTTTCTTTTAACGAGAGTGCAACATGCTGAATATCCGTGGCGAAAATTAGTGGACGGTTATTGATAGTTAATTAATGTTTCGAGATCCATAAACGATTAAATCTCTCATGATATTAATTGATAGTACGTTTATTGGTATGCCAGTTGATTGATGTTAATTTCAATAGTACGAGCAGAGCTGATTGGTAATAATATCGTATAAAATGTTTTTCTGGTGATGTTTGTTACTAGTAATTGTGATAGGATCTTGCTTCGTTAATTATGTTCGACATGATCCAATTATCGTGATTATTAAATTTAGCAAATATATACCTTTACAACTTTCTTTTCTCTCGTTTTCAATAATCTTCCACAAATGAAAAATTTAGATTAAAATTGTTTGAACAAGAAGATTTCACTAAAATACTGTTTACAATCAATCAGAATGGATTGTTATTGACAATTTACTTTGACTTTTTTTTTTTAATAAAAGAAAAATCAATTTCTTGGTCGTTTTGGCATTTTATAAATCGTTGTTTGTCCATCGATCGGTGGCAATTAACGTAAGTGGAAATAAATTTGCGGCAGGGTAAATAACTCGATCGAACAATTTCACGAAACAAATTTCGAAATGCGTATATCCATACGCAGGATGTTTCACTTTAATTCGTCCACGCAATTGTCCCCACAATTATTCATTAAACGATAAAATGTTTGAAATGAAACTTGCCCCGTTTTCGAGGGAGACATCTTACGCTCGACAATCAGACTTTTCTAGCTGAAAGCGGTTTCACTATTCTTTTTAAATAGAATTGTACATTTTTTCGTGCATTGTAAAAGAAATTGAAGTCAAAATATCTCCTAAAGTGATAATTTTTATAATAATATAATATAATATAATAATAATTATTATAATACATTAAAAAAAAATACAACTCTGTTTAAAAAAGAAAGTGAGATCTCGAAAACAAATCTGATGGGACGTCAAACATTTTTTTTTCGAATGAACGAGTGAAAATAAATTAAAGATCTTGTACTAGATGTACGTATTTCTTTCGCTTTCTTTCTTCCTTTTTTACATTACATTATCTACATTTATCGGATACGTGCCTTTGAATTTTGCAAATACTTCCTCAACGCGCCGGTTTTTTTTCCCCCCACCGACTTGTTGTTTTCCATTTAGTTCCGGAGCGCGGAAAATAAACGAAAGCGAGGAGAAAGCAATAATCCCGGTTTGGAAAATTTCACCGCGGAGAACGGAGCCGAGTAAACAAGCTATAAATCGCGGTATGCGCGCAGTCCTTTTTTCAAATTCCTCTCATTGACTGACGGCCGTGAAAGAGACGTATCGCTCGATTTAATTAAGTTAACGGACGAAACAATGAATCCGATGCCCGTTTCCATTGGCGTCCGCCTAAACCACGTTCGATCGATCTCCAACTTCAATTAGTTTTAAGCTGCCGGCTTTAATTGATACTTTGAATAATGCACGCACGGCGGGAGAGATTGCATTTATCTTTAAAAACGGCCCCGGTGGTTTATTCGTTTGTTTTTTTTTCTTTTTTTCTTTTTTCTTTTTTTTTTTTCCCCCTCCCCCAGAAACGTGCAAAATATTTCATGTTTACGAGAGATCGAGATTTATTCGCCTGTTGTCCACACGAACGTATCAAAATATTCGAAACGTCCGTAATAAGTAAAAGCAGGATTTGTGTATTTGAATATAGATCTGTTTTACTTGTCTGAGAGGGTTGCACACGTAGATTAGAATTTTTTGACATTGAATCATCCAAATTCAAATTTCGTTGTTGAAGGGAAATCGCTACGGTATTTTTGTTTGCGTGAGTGTGAATTGTAAATTTACCTGGAATGCTATGTTGGAATTTGCTATTATTCTGAACGTATAAAAATGAATCTGAAAAGTCTTTTGTATCATGACATACTTATATATCCTCGTGCAACAAACAGATCAATATGAAAATTCAGAGTATCGTGAACGATGACGAAACTCTTTCCATTTAGAAGTTAAAATTAAAGAAATCAAATCATTGAACCAACTACAGAGAGCAATTAAAATTATTAAACTAACTGTAAACTATCGTAATCAATCAGACTTAATAATGGTTAGAAATTAATGTTTCAATGCAAAATGAAATATTCAGAAAAAATAGAAGACTCAGAAAGAATAAAAGTTTCCAACACCTACACATCGTATCGAGCAATTTTTAATTGAAAGGCGTCGATATCGCGAACCACACATTCTTTCTCTCTCTCTCTTTATCGGCGGAAAAAAGCTACAAACCTTTTATTTAGACAATTGATACTGTTGACGCGACATGATGCACATTAGTTTGTTATTTGTCTGGCGTGCAACTCTCGTGACAGGACGCATTTTCATTTCCACACAATCTCGAATTGGCTCTTTTTAAATTTTTTGTCTGACAGAGGTGAGTCTTCGAACATATTTCTCGTCAAAGTTTATCTATTTCTCCCCGTATAGAGGTCCGAACATCTTTCGTATATCTAGTGTAAATTTTTACGGTTCAAAGTTCACCGTGTACTGCACCAAACATTGAAATTTCATAACGACGGTTCTAGGAACGATAGGCAATAAAGTTTAATAATAAATTCATTTTGAAGAGAATTTTTTTTCTGCTCGTAGATGCGCAATTTTTAAAAAAATTCTCGTGAAATTTTACGGTTCAGAATTCCATCAATCGTCTGTTAAATGAAATGGAATTTAATGATAAAAATTCTAGAGACAAGTAACAAACTCGCTGTGAGAAGAATTTCGTTCTTTCTTTTCACGTTGACAAATTTTAAACATTAAAAGAACTCGCTCCGTACACGATATTACAAATACCAAATTTTCACGAAATCCTACGATTCGATATTTTTTCCTCAGCCACACCAACAATAAATAAACAACACACTGTGAGTATTACAAATTCCAAATTTTCTACGATCTTTCTATTTCATCAACTGTTGAACAAATATATGATAATAACTAGGGTGAATATGAATAAATAAATGACAGGTTCGTCTTGTCAAAATAAGATCGTCGTAAAAATCTTTCAATTCCTTCAAATCATCAAACGACTCGGAGTAAAATGTGAGAGACTGAACAAGGTATCCGTTGTCAGATATTTCTCGCAACACACACACACATACACATACACACATAGGTGGAATACGAATATTTTGCTTTAGGCCTCGGCTATAAAAACGGAATATTTCAATGTGCGTTTTACAGATTTTGTCATAAATGAGATATACGCGTGCGACAGTAAAACGTTAGTTACGTCTTCATGGCTGTGGAACACAGAGGCTTCCTCTGCATACGAAATCTATTGCGAGTCGCATAAGGATGCTACGAGGCTACGTTGCAAGTACAGGGTGATCGATCGATGTACTCGCCTTTAAGAGAATTTCCTCTCTTCAAAGGACTCGTTACCTTCGACCTTCTTTCAATTCTGTCACGATTCTTATCCGTTCCGAGATGACGACGTTCTTTCGCGATTTTTACGACCGAAGCATAGGATTTTACATTTTTTTTTTTTTTTTTTTTTTTTTTACACGTAACGGGTGCATGGGGGAATTTCTTTTTTTCACGATTGAATCTCACACTCGATTTCTCGAAAACTAGAAAATTTGATGTACGATTTATTTTTGTCATTTTATTGAACTTTGAATGGTGGGCTCAGGTGACGAAAATTCAAGAAGTGACAACATTTTTGCTCAATATTTAATGTCGGTGAAAGGAAATCGTACAGCAAGTTTCGAGATATCGTTGCAAAGGGGAGAGTTTCAGTGTTTTTACATACTATAACAATCTACAGCATTTTCAAGAAGAAAAGTGTCTTTACAATGTAAAAACATCTTAAAATAGAATAAAATTTGAAATTTGCTGGTCTAAGTTTAATATATCGTTTACGATTCCAGTTTCAATATTTAGTGTTCGAATATTAATGGAAATCACTGCTAAAGAAAATATCGATACCACATTTTTATTTTCCACCAGAGCGCCATTTTATTAAGCTCTATATTTTATTTCCATAATATCAAATTATTAATTACGCGAGTTGTATGTTTAATATCGTAAATCGTGTGTCTCAATTATATATGTGTATATAAATTTCATAACTATTCTACGTACAACACACGTGTAACGAAATTCGAGACAAAGTGGCAGAGAGAACGGAGCAACGAAGGTTGGTTTCAAAGTTGGAGGATGATTAATTAGGGAAGGATAATTCTGGTCGGAGATACGCTCGTACACTAGGTTGATCGTAATGATCCGTTCAATAATTAATTACTGTCGATTATCTATCGTCGTATAATGTACAATGGTCATGGTGTATGTTGTTAATTGGTTTATGAATATTTCGTCCCAATTAAACGTTATACTTATGAGCTTGGATAAATTGTGTCTATGCTCTAATAGAAAATTCGCGACTGTTCGAGCTTCGAACGAAACGAACAGTGTCGAAGCATCGAAGCATTGCTCATTGTTTATTATATTTATTATACACAACGATAGTTAGTCTGGAGTTTAATTTTATATACGGACGCACATTTTGTAGCATTTGAAAAATTTGCGACAGTAAATTAAACGAACGAAAAGTTGAAAACCTCTCAGCTGAATATCGCTGGGAAATTTGCTCGAAGAATGACCCAGCAACGACGACGACGACGGGTACTTTATATGAGTATAATGGAGATTAAAATAATCCTTGTTAACAAGTTTATGGGAAATATTAATCAATCGGAACTTCCACGGAGGATGGTGAATAAGAAAAGCTGTATTCAAGTACCATAAAGGAAAGTTGCAGTACAAGTGGCGCAAAGTTTATATTCCTGTCGGGAACTTTTTTGTACGAACTTTATACTGCAACTGAAACTTGCCCTTTCTTGCAAGGTTTCTTGAAATTTCTGCCCAAGAAATACCAACGACCAAATACTAATTAATAGGCCGCGTATATTTATGCAAATGGTTTCTGAAGGGAGAAGAATTTGTTTCACTTGAATTTTGCAAAAATTGTGGCAAACGGTGTTGATAATATTTTCGAATTAGAACAGCTTTGCTAAAATGAGTTGACAGTAAATGCATGAAAATCCACAGCCTACTAATTAACAAAATACGCAAGTAAAAAGAACAATAGATTTCGACCAGGAATTGGAATTAACAGGTTCTTTTCATTTTTTAAAAAAATTCTGTTACATATTTCGTATGAAAAAGTAAGTATCTGTCTTTATGGAATTTTTATGGGAAAAAGCGAACATTTTCAAACGATGTTCTCACCATTGAACAGATATTTTAGAATCTGAATAAAACTTCCATGGAGAGGTCGTTTCAGAACATTTAATTAAAAATTTATTTTTATAATCGAGTACTATTCGTTGAATACGACTTATGTTTCCTGTTTAGAAAAATTTCTAAAATTGAAAGAATTAAACAAATTTCCTAAAAATTCCTAAAAAATTCCTAAAAAATTTCCGATTTTGAAGTTCCTTAAATTTTTCGATGAAAATTAACCCTGTGAACGATTATTATATTATTATATTATTATATCCTATAATATAAATATGATTTCTTCTCCACGATAATGAACGATAGGCCCAATGTGTAACGCGACGTTTTTCGTTCACTTTGCAGGAAAATTCAAGGACAGCACGAGCAGCTCGACAAGGAGTACAGAATCCACGCTGCCGGCGTTCTCTTATGCAACTCGAGGGGCTCCGGGAAGGTAAGCGTTTTGTCATTATTCTTTCCTCCCCGTGGGCCGTGATTCACTCAGAAGATAAATGGTCCTCTCGATCATCGCAACGCGATCTATTATTTGTTGGCGCGTAAAGCGCCGCTCGTTCCTTGCCATTTTCCCCGTGACACGATTCTTTCTTGAATATATATCCCATCGATCGATCGGCCCCCCTCGAAGAGGACCTTCTTCTTTAAAAAATTGGATACTTCTCACGTTCGTGCGAATTAATCGCGTCACTCATCATTGCATCACTGCCAAACTTCGTTTCTATGTTACTTTCAGTTCAGACAATCAGTCGAGTAAGAATTTTCTAAGTAGCTAAATAAACAAATATCGAAATTTAACAAGTGGAATTTTCTAAATAGTTAAATAAAAGAGTATCCCGATGAAATTGGAATAAATCGCGCAATACGAATTCCACGCACTCGAAGCGAACAATTTTTCGCATGCTGTTATTCAAAAATCATTGAAAAAGCAAAATTCAGATGAAACTGAAATAAAAATAAAAGAAAGACTGATTGAAAATGAAAGAATGAAATGTGTAATTCCATTTTAGAAATGCGAGCAAGTTTTCCACGCGCGTTATCGATTTGTACGCCAGAATAAAAACGTGCGAGACAAAGAAGAAGAAGAAGAAGAAAAAAAAAAAAAGAAATTGTAGTTCTAAATTGAAAGCATCTCCATAGCTGACGTTCCCAAAGAATAATATTTTCCGGCAAGGTAGTCCGCAAGATTAACTACGTTACATTCGCGATGAAAATATTATTGGACCCGCGCGGAGGAAAAAAGGAACGAAAGGCACGAGAAGGGAGCTGTCACATCGTTGAGTAGACAAATCACACCCACTTCCAGCCTCAACGTACTATGTTCGAAAGGAATGGGAATTCCCAAGGAAATCCGAGGGGCCGGTGATCTTCTTTTAATGTCACGTCCACCCACCGCCATCGACCTAACGCATTCAATTTTCTCCCTTTCCGCTTACAATAATCCTCCTTTGCTCGATAAATGAAAGATCGCCTTCCTCTGATATACGTCTGCTCGCGTACATTCATATTTCACGGCGTTCATGCACTACGACTTCGATCAATTGAAACTATTTCCCGCAATAAACTGGAAACTTTGTTTCGCGTAAATTACAGCGCCAAATCAGTGGAAATTCTTGTTTGAAAGGCAGCGTCGTTTTTCCTCGAAATCAAACGTTTAATCACGATTTAACGTTTGATACGTGAAACAGGTATTACAACAGGTAGGTATACCTTCTTTTTATTCTAAATTGTTATCACTTTGTACGTGGATGAACGTACGTTTGCTTCAATTCAGCGGTTTCAGCGATCAATTATTATCCAAATTGCCAATGGTAAGTTGATGTTACGTTCAATGTTCAATCGAGTTTATTGTCCCGAATCTCTCTCCCCAATAATTCCCGCGAGCTACTTCTATCGTTAATTCTATAAATGTTAAAGCGAATCGCAATCACAGCTGCATTCTTGCGTACGTAGAAAAGACGCTCGTTAACATTTCCAATGGAATATGCAGAATCACGTTACGAGAGAACGTGTTCTCAATTCTCCCTCGAACGTTGTTCTTGCGCTCCTCTTCATCGTGATTTCCTCCACCATCGATCATTCCCCGTTCGCCGAGCCGCGTCGGAGAAACAAGAAGAATCGAACATTCATCCGCGAAAAGTTGCTCGGCTGTGAGGAGCAGTTGGAACGATCGGCTGACAGGGCGAGTCACCTCGGTGTCGCCAAGAAAATAGTGTAACGACGCAATCGAAAAGGACGAGGTGAACTTTCAAGAGCCACCGATTCACCCTCTTCAACGTTTTCATCGTCTAGCCTTCGGAATAATAGATATTCAATTCTTGCGTATCCTCCTCCTCTCTCTCTCTCTCTCTTTCTCTCTGTCTCTCTCATGCTCTTTGCCCTATCTTCTCGCAGTAGTCACCAATCCAATACCCGTACTTCCTCTCTGGCTTTGGTTCCGGGTTCCCGGCGTCTTCGCCGAACGAAAGTTTGGTCGGATTATCGCGCTTTGTCGAAGACGGAGGAGAAGCAGCAGCCGAGCTCTCACAGCGAGTGGGTACTTGGAGGCAATCGGGGATCGGCGACTCTATCTCGGGCTGCAGCATCCTCGGCCGCGCGAGAGGGCAAATTTGCAGGGGTTTGACCTCGACTACTGACGAGCGACTACTGTGGCTCGAATGACGGAAGAACAAGGGGCCCCGATGATAAGGCGAGGCGAGGCTAGTCCGAGGTATCTTGGAAACTCGCTGCTCTTCGTCCTCTGCGTTGAATTGCGCGCCAATCAATGGTGCAACGCAGTTTTTCACGTTGAGACTGATCTCCACTGAGAGGAACTGGTTTCTGTTCTCTTTGAAATTTTGCGAGCGATGGTCTGTCAATATGTATTTTTGGTTGAGAAAGGGACACGAGTTAATTAATTTTATTTTAATATTGTCGGACTGTCAATTTTCATGCAAGATCATATTTCTGAGAATGTGATTGACATTTCATTACGTAAAAATTAATACGATATACAAAGTACGATATACTTTGTTTACGATTGTTTTATATACTTTTACTTACATAATTGATTATATTTATTTTTTATTTATTTATTTATTTATTACTCATTATATTTATTTTATATATTTTTAATATAATTATATACATACGTTTACATTTATTAAATATATTTATAATATACTTATTCATATACATATACTTGTATTTATTAAATATGTTTATAATATATTTATTTATATACATATATCTGTATTTGTTAAATACATTTATTATAAATATATCTAATATATTTATTTTATATATTTTTAATATATCTATTATATTTATTTTATATATTTTTAATATATCTATTATATTTATTTTATATATTTTTAATATATCTATTATATTTATTTTATANGATGACGACGTTCTTTCGCGATTTTTACGACCGAAGCATAGGATTTTACATTTTTTTTTTTTTTTTTTTCTTTTTTTACACGTATCGTTTCGCTATTCGTTCCAAAATTTAACGTTTTATAAAGCTTCGCGCACACTCTATATTTCTAAACTGTTGTGACTTTGTAAAAAAAAAAAAAAAAGAAAATCGTGTGGAGAGTCCAGTTGGTCTCATTTTAACGCGTGAAGTATCTACTTTGCCCCGCGTTTGTTCTTCTCAAAAAGTGTTTTTTGCATTCATCCAACAATCGGGAAAGCGAGGACACTTCTCGAAAATTGTAAAACTTCAAGTGCCTCCGAAAACGTTGGCAAATTTTTTTTTTTTGCCAAATAAATGTATAATTGTCTGGAATGATTCAACTCCGTTTTTGTCTCCTCCGACAATCTTTTGTCTCGCCGTTTTATTGAATTTTAAGATTAAACTGTTGGGATTTCTTGAATTTTTGTCGTTCAACTTTGATGTTCGAGGCTTTCGATAAAAATGGCCAAAAAGAAAGTAAAATCGTGCGGCAAGTTTTACGCGATCGATGCAAAGGAGAGACTTTCATCTTCAAGAATATAGTCATCTTCACATGAATGAAATTTTTTTCACTGATTTTGGGGACGTTGAAATTTTTACAGGTTTTTTTTTTTCATTTATAACTACGTTCTTGCTTTTCTCGGGAAGAAAAAGGCTCAAAGTTTGGTAAAACAGAGGTTTCTTCACGCTTTAAAACGAAATCGACTGGATTGCTGTACAATTTTGTATCACGTAGTTTGAACAGTTTAATATATCGATAATTTTTCGTCGAGCGTGCGAATATTTCTGTTCAACCCCGTAACTTCTTCATCTTACATTCAAAGTTGAAGATTGATCGTACATCGTAAAATTTGAAAACGTGAAAGAAAATTTTATTGGTACAGTAGTAATTATTATAGATAATTGTTTGAATTAGTAGAGTGTTTGGATCAAGCTTATTTTAAGCGATTGACATTTGACTGGTTGGATAGAATGAAATGACATAGAATTAATAACATCCTGTATGCGCGAAGAATATAATTTAATGCCTCTCTTTCTTGTAATTTTACCCGAGACTACTGTTTTTTAAAAGGTAAATAAGTGCTTATCAAGAACGAGTGTACGGTCGTTGGACTATCATGCAATTTATCATCCGCTAAAGGCAGCAACCAGAGCATACCTAAATTCTAGGAAATTGGCCTTTCGATCATTTATATACATAAAGTAGAAGAAAATAACGGTGAGTTTCATATTAAAACAATGAAATTCTTGATAGATCATAACTCATTTAAAGAATAAAACAACGAAATCCTGAACGAAAATTGAAAATACACAAATTCATCATAGAAATGTCCAACGTCCAACTAGATGTTTCTATTAGATTGTTACTATTATATGAAGTGACATATAGCTTGCTTTACATTTGTATTGCTCCTTTATAGTTTTTTTTTTTTTTTTTTAATGTATTGGATCGTTGGGAAATAGGGTAGCGAAGTAACGTGCATTTTTACGAAATTGGATGTAGCAACAGCGAAAGCAATTCCAGAGAAATCTTAACCCGGAATCCTCTTTCTTTAATTCTTTCTTGGGTTAATTCCGTGTCTACCATCGTTGCGCAAATGTACAGGATTTTATCCCTTTTTGCTTTTCTTTCAGCGATATTAGCAGAATTTATTTATTTGTTTACGCAGACCCACGACGCAAGTATTAGATTGCGTGTTATAATAGTAGGTGATTTCTACGTGCATAGTACAGAAACGTATGAAACACGTATAAGTATTTCGTACAACATTATATATTATATATATCTAATAGAAAATTTTATATATATATATATATATATATAGAAGTTTATCTAATAGAAAATTTTATATATATATATATATATATATATATATATATATATATATATATATATAAAAGTTTATCTAATAGAAAATTATTTTATCTATATATATATATATATATATATATATATATATATATATGTAAAATAATTTTCTACTAGATAAACTTCTATCTTTAATTTATTTTCAGAAAAATCATTCACGAATATCATTGGACAAACGACGAATTAATTCGAGCTACGAATTTCCTTTTTCCTTTTCAAAATTATTCGTCGAAATAGATTGAACTTGAAATAGATACATCTTCCACTTGGCGAAATATTCGTCCAACTTCTGAAATGAAATAAAGGGTTAGAGCGTCGGTCTTTACGTCCATCGGCCTGTTAAATTATCCACAGACTCGCGCGAAACGCGACATTGAGTACGTTCGAGGCTCTTAAGACCCTCTAAGGTCGATAAAATGTTTTTGAACACGAGCATGAAAGAACTTAGGTATTCTGCTCGCGGGTTTCAGCCCCGTATAATAATCGATCGACGATGCAAGCGTTCGACACCCTTTTGTCGGTGAAAATTGTTCAGCGGCGCCCGGGCGCTTCGACTGCGCCGTCTCGATTTTTTTCTTTTTTCTTTTCTTCTTTCCTCCTTTTTTTTTTCCTTTTTTATTTTCTCGTCGAAACGAACGGAACGTTGTTTCGCAGTTGACAATCTTCAGCGTCGTGACGTTGATTTTATCTGGTTACGAGCGATCGAGAGATGTCAGTCGCCGCTTCTATTACGTTTATCAATATTTTTTTATCCGCCGGCTCGCGCTGCCTTTTCGGCACAAATATTTGTAGAAAAGGACAGCGAGCTTCCAGAACTCAACGAACAGAGAGAGAGAAAGAACTCTTCGACGATCGATTCAGCGAAAACTCCATTCACTTCCGTTTTCTCGAGTCCGATGATGTATAATAAAGCGTATTTCCGATATTCGGTTATCGGGGTAAATTTCGATGCAAAAACGTGCAATAATATAATAAATTTGATATAATGTAACATGATAATGCATCAACTTTTTTTTTCAATATCTATTACGAAGCATCAGAGTATACGTATCTTTCATTTCGGGCGTGCAGCGTGAAGCACAAAGCACGATAAAGAGCCGACAAGTTAATTTTTAAAGATAATTGAAATTTATTTTCAGTCGATTCTGTGAAACTGTTTGACAATTGATCCGCCGTATTATCAAAAGGTGACGTTCCCCTGGATAAATCCTCTCTCTTCGCGTATTAAAAATTTTCATTAAACTTCCCATTAAAACGATCGATTTCATTGTTGCAGATGTCTTTCGCGATTATTCCGTTCGCGTACATGGGAACGCGTATATCGCAAACTGTATACGTTTTATAAGCAATTTATTTAATCAACTTACAATTTATCGGACACTGGGCCGGTGCACTGCGAATTTTCAAACTCGATTCCCTCGGAAATAAAGCCAGACGACACGAAACGTGGTCGTTCCTCTTGCGCGATTTTCGACAATCGAAAATTAAAATCTACAACGCCGCGTTTATGAATTTAGAGCCGCGAGTCCTCTGAATGAATTCGACACATCAATTCGAGAATTAATCATTCTTGCAATTCGGTACATTGCATGTCAACGTTTGAATACTGATTCTCAATTGTCGATTCGACTTAGCTTTGGATTCGATTAATTTAGATTAATTCAGGTACGTAATTTAATTTATAATTACACCGTGAAATTCTATTGACAGAGCATTATCGTTATTGTGCAAACTGTAGGATACAGAATTTGGATTGCATAGCCTGAGAATCGTAGAAACGAAGGTATACATTGTTCACATATTTTAAGAAGGAACGAGCGAGTCAAATTCGATAGATGGAACACCGATTAAAGACACGATTTCATTAACCACAAAGCGCTGGCAACTGGTTCGCGGACCATAACGAGTGACCGAATCGTATACGATAATTCGTCGTATTCTTTTCCTTTTGAACTTGTATAATATAATATATATAATATAAAACATATAATAATAATTAATATTATTTATAATAAGGATAAGGATAATATATATAATATAATATAATATATAAACTTGCTGGATAGAAATGATTGAGAAGTAATAAATTTATCATTCGTTTTGCCTGGGGTTACGTTCGAATGTACTTAAAACTGAGAAAATGTTGCAATTTTTGGGGGCAAAAAATTCTCCACGTGCGTGACACATCAGTTCAGCGCAAGAGGTCAAGATCCAAAAATCCCTACAGCCCAATATACAATATAATCTGTAATTATAATTTTAGTTACGTTTAAATATAAAAAGATGACTTGTTCCAACGATTATCATGTATAAAAGTGTATAAAGTCCAACGACGGAGAGCATGGAGCGTTTTTCTCCATTTGTTTTTTAATTATTTGTTGCTCCATTGTCATTCATATCTCTACGCAATCGACACACCAAACCCAGCAGTACCGATTCTTCGTCCACAAAAAGAAAAAAAAGAAAACCTCAGCCAGCAGTCCTCCTCCAAAGACGCAAATCTCTGTTTCTCGATTAACGTTGGTCTCCAACGTTCCAGCGAGCGTCTTGCGTCGCAGCTGGTGGGCCTTAGCCTCGTCGAAAGTCTGGAGAGAGAGAGAGAGAGAGAGAGCGCGCAGCTGTACGCGCGCGAGAAGAGGGTAAATAGAAGGACTTGTCGACGAGAGGCGGTCGAGCTTTCGGCGTTGAAGCGCTTTTGAAAAAGCTCTCGGCCGCGTTCGAGGCGTTTCGAGTGGTGTTTCAAGCGGGTGTGGGTGGGAGGGTGGTGGTTGACGCAAAACTGGGGTTTACCGGGCCGGAGGACAAGCTGCCACCTAACAAGTGACAATTACCGTCGCTAACGAGCGTCAGGTCGCAGGCTGTGTGCTTCCTGGCCTCGGACACGCGGCCTTCCACCGACGTTCAACGCTCGAAATTCGAACAGTGTCCCACGGCTTTCTGCCCGTGCCCTTCCTTCCGTGGGACGTACGTCTGCAAGAGGATGTTTCCAGCTGCTCTCTCTACTGACAGGTCGCAGTCGAAGGTCCAAACTGCCGGCCACGTCGAGTGGACGTACTCGACGTAACTTCTCCTCCTTCTCCCCTCCCTTCTCTCTGCGTCTCTCTCCTCTCCTCTTCTCTATCGGCGCCTTTTCTCTTTATAGACAGCTTTCCTTCTTCGTAGACGACGACTTTTTGCTGATCTCGCGCGAAAACTGCTTTGTAGACACCTCGATCGACCACCCCCTCGCGCTGATAAAACTCGCGATCCGATTGTGTTTTCTCGTACACCGAGAGCAGCTTGCTCTTGGTGTATCGTTATCGCGAAATTACTGGATCAGCAGCGCGACGTATTTATGGATTTAACAGCTCCAGTTCACGAGTAATTCTCGGACAGAGGGAGAGACTTGCACTTCTGTCGCTTACCGGGGCTGGGCTTAGGTTAGGTTCGCGAGTTTCTACGAAGCTTTTCTCTCTCGCTCTCTCTCTCTCTCTCTCTCTCTCTCTCTCTCTCTCTCTCTCTCTCTCTGTCCCGTTTTTAATTTGCTGTTTTATTCCCTGGCGGGCGTCTACCTGGTAGCGTTATTTTTATCGAATTTTGTTCGAGAAACTTTCATTTATCAATTAAAGTCTGATATTCTGTTCGTTTAAGAATTGCATAGTTGACTCTTTATTGCTGTTATAAAGCTCCGAAGTATATCCACGGATACTATATATTATAAATACTGTTATAATTTAACTGTCGCGCCGCTCGTAACGCCGGTCTTTAATTAGGCCGAGCCTTATAATTATAACTTGCAAGTTCGGATCGGAGTATTTTTTCCTTTTTTTATCGCGGTGGCGCAGAACTGGCCTCGGAAAGTTAATGTATCTCTATCTCATTTTAAAGGTTAAATCGATTCGGTTAATTCAGCGGAAACAATCGCGTTTTATATTTTCGATAACTTTCCTTTCCTTTTTCTTCTCTCTTTTCTTCTTCTTTTTTTAGCCGCCAAATAAGCTCCTCGTGCGTGTATATTTTCGGTCAGATATTTTGTTTCTGACAGTTCGTCGAAACGAAACTTTTTAAAACCGATTTGGATACCGGCGTTCTGAAAAAGTTTGTTCAGAATACACCGCCAATCTAGATCGCCGCCTGAATTGCATAGTCGCTTGACTGAAACTTTCAAAACGCGGTTTCAATGTATCTTTGAATACCATCTGTTGTTAGGGGAAAAAAAGAAAAGAAACAAAACAGAGAAAAAAAAAAAAAAACAGGGTGGATCAAACTCTTTCATAACCGTGTTTAAATACACGCGTAGAAGATGAAATCAATTAATCAAACACGCGGTAAAGTTGAAAGAAAGTTTTTAGAAGACAATTGGTTGCAAAGGCAATTTGGCACATTTGAAGTTTGGCAGTGACGTAGGTACATCCACTGTCAGACTTCTGACCAATCGTCGGGATATTCCACTGTGAATTCTACTCGCTCTAAGAATCGGTATTCAGTAACTTGCATTTATACCAACTAACCGACAATATTTGTAAATGTTCAAACGATTTTCGACAAACGATTTTCTTCAAAACTAATTTCTTTTATATGTAAAAAAAAGTTTCTTTCAATTCCTAGAATATAACAGAGCACTTGATATTTTTGTGATCTTGTAAAGTATTAAGTAACATACATGTAAATTAGTACGACTATCATTTACTCTCCACAGACTATCATTTACTCTTTTACATTTTCTCTCAAGTAATTTCACATGAAATGTTACCTTCTTCATTGTTTCGAGAAATATTCTTTCATCTGGCTGAAACTTTGATACTCCAATTTGATGCTCGCAGGTTTCAATAAATGGCGGACAAATGATAATGCTTCAAAATGGCTGTCTCGGAAACAAGATTGGTGAAACCGATGGCGATTACTGTCTCAAAAGATAGATACATTCTGTTGGTTCGCACATACCCATACGTTTAATTTAAATCGCGAAGCAACCCTTCGCCTGGTTATCGGTGATTCATGCAAATTCAAACGTTTTGCCAATCGGTTCTCGCGCTTGTTGCCGATTCGATATTGTTTCTCTTCGCGTCCGTGGCCCGGTGCCGCCAGAGAGCAACGCTAGATTTTTATTTCGCGTCGAAAAATATCCCCTGTGAAATTCCACGAAACAGAAAAAAAGAGTGGGGAGGAAAAATGCACGCGCGGTGTGCGAAAGTGGAGGAAAATGCTCGTAATGCTCGGGCGAAAGGGAGAAACGAAATTTTAGGACGAGTTACGCTTGGGAAATCATCGTTACACCGTTCCACGTACGTGTGTTTTTGAATAAATATTTATTCGAGATAATTATTCCGGCGATATTACCATTAACACGCGTGATGCGCGTGCCAAATTTGCCCGTTTGTCTGTTTTCAGAGAAAATGATATTTGCTCGGGCCTGGAAGGAGGCGACGTTTGTCAAACAATAACAAGGTTCGAAATCCAAGTATTTGAAGAAAAAAAAAAAATTGTATTTACTTTGGTTCAGTATAAAATTGCTTTAACGACGACGATCGCGCTCCAATTATTTTGCAGAGTAATTTACTCTTGAAAATGCATTATTTAATATTTAATTACGGCAAGAACACCTTTGCAAATGAAGGGAAAAAATAGCGAATTGCAAAAAGAGAAATGACACGTTTACGTAACGTTCGATATACAATTTGCGGAATAAAGGTTATTTTCTGAGGGTCCTAAACGGGGTATATTGAACTTTGCAAGTTCAAAACTGTCAGTCGCAGATTTCTATGCAAATTCATGGGAATACAATTGGAAAATTTTGTATCTTCCATATACTTTTTTATGTATTTATATATTATCTTCTCTTCTTCTTCTTCTATTTTTCTTTATCGACAGCGGGGTCATTAGCGACGTTTATATTATCTATTTTATATAATAATATTATATATATTATTACATTACATTATATTGTATACTTTTTTATATTATGTTCATTTTACTCACTCAAAATGAATGCATAAAAAAAGATCCTTGATCAATCGTCAGATCCTCCCTTAAAAGGACCCACCCCTCAAGTCAACACCCCTTGATCTTCCAACAATACGAATAATCGTAAAACGGTACAACAACCGTGTACGGCGTGTAAACGGTCGTAAGCCACGCAGTCAATATGTACGTAGGTGTACTGCATTTTTTACATGATTCTCTCTCTCTCTCTCTCTCTCTCTCTCTCTCTCGGAAATGCGTCGCGACATAAACGATTCACTCGTGCATTTGATATCCCCCTGTCGCTGCGTCTTCGTCGGTTTTTCGTCGTTTGCCTACTCCAACGAAGCAGAAGAGAGAGAGAGAGAGAGAGAGAGAGCGTGGAGATCCGGCAGATTAATTAGCCACCTGGTACGTAATTACACGTTCACCCTACGTGGGGGATTGCACGCGTGTATGAGCTTCCGCGGCTAGGACGAAGATCTCGGCGTAAGGATGGCAGCTACGGGCTATGGGTAGGGATTTGAGTAGGGTGTGATGAAAGGGAGAATAGAGAGAGAGAGAGAGAGAGAGAGAGAGAGAGAGAGAGAGAGGGTTATGCTCTGGGTTGGAGTCAGAGTGCGGCTTGGCGGATGAATCGGGGAGGGATGAAAACAGAGGGGGAGAGAGAGAGAGAGAGAGAGAGAGAGAGAGAGGAGAGCATACGGTCGCCGTGTACCAAGGATATTGGGCTATACGTCATACGTTGCATAGCTACGCGACCCCAAACGAGCTATTGTTCCTCGCGACGAAGTGTTTCTCCTCCACCTCTCTCCTGCTCCCTTTAACTCCTCTCTCTCTCTCTCTCTCTCTCTCTCTCTCTCTCCTCTCATCCACTCGACGCGAGCTATTTCGTGGCGTGTCATCCCGATAATTTTGGAAATTTCGACGGTCGACTGGTACCACGGCCGTCCTCGATTAATCGCGCTACAAGATCGAGCTATCGGCACTGATATTTCCCCCTCCTCCTACTCTCTTAGCCTCGCTGTCCCGCAATTTTCGAATACCTTTCTCCGCCCTTCGTTTCGCGCGCGTAATTGCTTCGCTATCCCGGTCGGTGTCTCTATCCCTTACCTGGGATATATCGAATATTATTATACATTTTTCCCGTTGGTTTTTGGTTTTCGTGCCAGGGGACCCGGTTCCCGGGTTCGATTAAATTCGAACGTTCCTTCGAATGATATTTCACGGCTGGCGATAGTGAAACTGGATCGAGTGTCTGCGGCGTTTAGTAGGAGAGACGTTCGGATATTTGTGCGATTGAAACAATTTCCATGTCATTCTGTTTTACGTATATTCGTTCGTGAATGATTTATGAACGAAGGCACGCTGATCTTGAAATCTTACGTATTTTCGTGCATTTTTGCGAGCATTTGTGTTTAATTGACAAAGTAGATTGATCGAAATAGAGATTCGTTTTATCAAAAAGCTAGGACCTTTGGATAATTTATTGTTCATTTCAATGAAATTCCAGGCCATCTGACCTTGTCACCGTCCAACAGAAGTATTCTTGTTAATTTCATTTGCATTTATTCCTTCTGTTAATTCTCTGATGTCAGATTACAAATAAGCGGCTGTCTGACTAATGCTACTGCTCTTCTACTTGCGGAACTTATGTACAGTGGCTCCCGTTAATATTTGGACACTAAATATTATAGTACTAGTATACTTTTCTAAAAGAGAAATCGTAAAATAATAAACTTGACGTCATTTTACAGTTTGAAGCCTCCTACTTTCGTAAAGCAACGTTTATTTTATTCCAAACTGCTTTTGAATGAAGCATTCTTTTCTTTTCGAGAATGCTACCAATTAACATAGCATTAAACTATCAAAAAATTTTTTTCTTGACTGAATCTACGACGAACTCGAAGATTGAAGTCTCCCCTTTACAACAAACTCCGAAAATTTGACGTACGATTTTTTTTTTCTTTTGGTCATTCCATCGAACTTTTATAATTATAGGCTCATATGAATAGGCGAAGCCAGATGCGATTGAAAATTCGATAAATAAACTGACAGCGAATTTTGAAGGGTCGTTGTAAAGGGAAAGTTTCGTTCTTCAAACTCGTCTGAGAGTTAATCGCGAAAGAAAACTTTTCTTCTACATACTGTGACAATTTGTCACAGAATTTTCGAGAAGAAAAGTGTCTTCATTTCACCATCTGCCACGTACTGTGAAAACGTTATCTTGAGAATAAAACGAACCATTCATTTTCAATGTAGAGGTTTCAAGCACTTGCCTAAGTTCTTCCTTACTGTCTGAACATCAGTGAGAGTCACTGTGAACGTCTCTCTTGAAAAAAAGATGGGAAATAAGCGAAAGACAGAAAGGGACAGTACGAAACGATCACCTACGACCACGTTAACGAAGATTACTAAATTAGGATCGTGACAAGTCCCTCCGTTCCCCTGATCTAGTTTCTGTTGACCATCAAGACGCGCTGTCTGTCGGTAATATATGGTTTTGCACGGCGACTTGGTCATTTGATTGATTGCATTTGATTGCGCGTTATCCAATCGGCTGTATCTATCAAAGATCGTTTATCTGCACGGTTATTGGTTATATCGTGGCCATGTATCATTATTAATTTACGAGCTGTGTAAATGACATTATACGCGAAGCGAGGCATTGATGCTTGTTCTTATTATTATGCTTGCTTCGCGCGTCGGAAGGTCGATTTAGCTTTTACTGTCAGATTGGTAGATTACTTTCGATTCGTTCGAAACGCGCGAGCAATTTTTCTGGGAAACGAAAATCATTTCTTATTTAGTTTGATTAATCACTGGTCAATTAATAATCACTGGTGTTGGTGATAATCATTACACCGATGACGAACGAAACAAACGACACAAAAATTTGAAACTTTGATGCTTTGTAAAAAGATCTGGTATTAATGTTTAACATTAATATTCGTATTTCGTAGCATCGGTGGTGTAATATTATTTTTATACGATTCTTGTCTGTAAAGGAAGGTAATCTGATATTCAGTGGGCAGAGTACGAAGCGAAAAATTTCGAGGGAAAAGCTCTCCTCCAATAAGCTCAAATGAATTTTCGAGATAGAAATGCCCTGTATTTTTATCGGATATTGAAGCACAAAACTAAAATACGCGAAAAGCGAGGGTTCCTGTTGAAGGTCAGGTTTGAAAAAATATGCCTCGCGTGTACGGGGGATTTTGTTCGATGTGAAATCCGGATCGTGTCGTAATCTACATCGAGATCAACGAAAACGCCATTGTACAATGAAATAACGGAGTGAGGAAGCATGCAAAGTAATTCCAGAATTCTAGGAAATCTGAAAATTAAAAAAAGGAAAAAGAAGAAAAAAAGAAATCTCACGCACTATTTACCGCGAATTTCAAAAACAGCTAGAATCTTTGCTCGAGGAAAACGTGTCTTCTCCGTTCTGACGATGGCCGTTGAGATCCAAGGACAAAAGTCACCAACACGCACAAAAGTTGTGAAAGAAGCGTCGTTAAGGGTAGGTGGGGGGTGTGTAGACGCAGGTTCAGTTAGTGTACGCGTGGTTTACCATAGGACCGTACATCATCGGCTGGCCTGCGTCGGTTTAACCGCCCTTACCGCCAGTTGCGCCGGTTATCCGAACATGGTGAGCAAGTCACAATGATTCAAGCGTCGTGGTCACCGGCCGCGCACTCGCTCGAGTAAACCTCCCCCACGCTCGATGCTCGAAATACGTGAATGATCCCGTTCCACCGCTGGAACCCGCTAAATTTGTCAATATTGTACATGCTTGTACATTCTTCCGTTCTCTTTGCGTGCCTTTGCGCGCCTTCGCTCAAGTAGTAGCGGTCGACATTGGTCAGACTGTTCAGCCTGTACATTTCGTATAGTTTTGAGGCTCGTATAGCTTGACTTAAGCATGGACATTTATTGAAAAATATATTTTTTCATTTCTTCTTTCTTTGAGGCTCATGCAGTTTGATGTAAGTAGCAGTGACTGAAATTGGTCAGACTGTTCAGGCTGTACATTTCTTCACGAGCGTGTTTCTGTTTCTTTTTTTTTCTTTTTTTCTTTTTTTTTGAAGCTCGTGTAGCTTGACTTAAGCATGGATGTTTGTTAAAAAATATATTTTTTCATTTCTTCTTTCTTTGAGGCTCATGCAGTTTGATGTAAGTAGCAGTGATTGAAATTGGTCAAACTGTTCAGGCTGTACATTTCTTCACGAGCGTGTCTCTTTTTTTTTTTTTTTTTTTTTCTTTTTTTTTGAGGCTCGTGTAGTTTTATTTAAGCGTGGACATTTATTGAAAAATATATTTTTTCATTTCTTCTTTCTTTGAGGCTCATGCAGCTCGATTTAAGTAGCAGCGATAGACATTGATCAGACAATTTGGACACTGCAATACTTAGATGTTACTCGAAAAGAGGAAAGTAAATGTCAAAGCAAGTTATTTATAAAAATTCATACTTTTGTCGGAGATTCGAGAAACGAAATTTAAATGGAGATTTGTTTTATGCATTTGTTACATGTCATGACACGCGCTTTATTTTTTATGTTCCGTCATATTACGTGCTTTCTACGAACTTTCTGCAACTTTTTCTATTTTTCAAAAACATTCGTAAAAATCCGTAAAAATCCATGGTTCATTCATGCGTGTGTTTATTTCTTTCTTTTTTTTTGGATTGCATTCACGTGGCTGAAATTTAAGTAGTACAGGTTACCATTGGTCGGTCAATCAATTATACAGAGAAAGGTCTAAAAGACAAATGGAAGGAGACACAGGTTGTGATTTTACAAAATCAAATTACATCGAATGGAGGCAATTATACTCTAGAAGTACCAGTTTTAAGTTTCCTTTTGTATGCATTTGCATGGTCAACGACAGAGAGGAAAAGACAAATAATATACAAAGTTCATGGAAATATCCAAAGAAATTTCATTCGGCTACCATCAACGTTTTTACGTTTATTCAGGCAACAATTTTATTCTTGTTAACTGAACTAAACTTGAATGTCAATATCTGTAACAGATAGTAGAAAGGAACCATTGATCCACACACACACACACACATACACACACATACACTTTACGCCGCAATAATTTTGACGTACGCGTTCACGTAGAACAGCGGCGCGCGTTTTCCTATATGAAACGTACATACATCAGCTCCATTTATTTCCTAAATATTCACATTCGACGCGTTGCGCGGCCGATTAAAGTTCTGGAAACGCCTGAAATCAAATTTTCGCTGTGAAAATACCGTAGTTCCGCCGAAGTTGAAGAGAACTTCTTTATCCGGTTACCATTTCCTCAATCGTGTATCGTTTCCTCTCGTTTCTTCGTTCTATCTCCCCGTTCCCCCGGTCTGTCTATCGATCTCCGTGTACATCCCTCCACCTCCTCGTTCTTCCTCTTCCTCTTCCTCTTCCTCTTCCTCTTCATCTTCATCTTCTCTTCGTCTTCTTCTTTCCAATTTGTTCCGGTTCGGTTTCTCTGTCCCTCATTTCCACGAGTGATAGAAGTAATCGCGAGATAGAGGAGAATTACTCCTCAGGATCGGTGTATTTGCCTAGCATTGTATTCTTTCGGCGCACGATCCGTTTCCTACGGAAACATCGAGTAATCAGAAAAATCCTATCGAGACCGATCGGGTCTCTGTCCCGTTGTCGTTCGAACCCGATGTGCTTCCACCCCACCCACAGCCACAGTCTCGAGATGACTCGATGCTTTTCAAGATGGTATATCAACGCTGATTGAATGGCTGAAACATGTTCTCTCTCTCTCTCTCTCTTTCTCTTTCTCTTTTCACGCGAGAAGTTACTCGTTCCCGTTTGATCGAGACGAAGGGTTTAATGTCTCGAGACACGGGATGAGAATCCGATATGAGAATTTTTTATGCATCGTTTTTACTATCGTAGAGCAGCCTGGACACTAGAACTGATCAGAATGACTGATTTATGATTTTTCTTAGAAATTTTATAGACACAAAACAGCGTGTTTTTGGCGATTTGAATAACATTTCAAAATGTATGAATAAAAGCTTGTTATATGTCACAAAGTTATTCTGTTTCTTTTGTCTTTTAATGTCTCTCAATGGAAATTTTATGTTTTGATAATCATAAAATAATTAGTATACTAATTAGTATATTAGTATAAATATATTAGTACATAGTATAAAATAATCGTTAATAATCGTGTTTTAATAATAATCGTCGGTTGTCCTAATATTAACCTCTTGTAATATTTTTCGCGAAATTATACTTCTGTACGACAAGGCCTGAGTCATCAAACTGTGCAAAAAAGTATAATAATACGAGTCAATTCGACACATTTTTCTTTTATAAAAATTATTACATAAAATCGGATATTTACATCTCGTTTCGAGTTAATCGATTACACGTAACTGAATAGAAGTTCAGCCTGTTGGTAAAAAAATTCACAAATTTAACTATTAACTAACTTTTAACTAACTTTTTTTATAAAATTTAATTATCTCTTCATTGTACGTATCAGTTTTTTTTTTTTTTTTTTTTTTTTTTGCCACAGCGTGAATTTGACGCCAAGTGGCAAATCATAATTGCAGAAACGAGGAACGAGTGACGGTGTTGTGATCGTTCGGATTAATTTAGTAATTTTTACGCTGTACATTTGCATTTTCATCGTGAAACTTTCGCGATAATTCGATGCGATCGATAAAGTGAATTTCTAAAATATATTCTGCTGTAGTCTGTACTGGTTTACGAGTGGCATAAATGATGCATGTTACGAATAGACAAATAAAATGAACAGGTTATCGTGTAAATAACAGAGGGGCACGACACGAATGTTTCGTACACGAATATTTCGGCGGACAAACATGGACGTGACGCCATTAACTAACAGGAAACTAAGCACTAGATGCTATTATTCCGCATTGCGATCATTCGTTTCATCGATCCTCGAAATTAACAATTTTCAACTCTGTCGAGCATTTTCTTTTTACTCTTTTTATTTTCATTTCGGCAATTCTTGTTTATATATCTGTTATCGATTAAACGTTCCTTTATGGCATTAATTGTTTTCTTCATACGTTGAAAAGATTTATTCGTTTAGACGGTAGAAATTTTATTTGTTTAATAAATAAAGAAATATTGTAAAATATTATAAAATGAAATTTGCAGAATCTTTTACATAGGATTGACGATATTAAAATTTGGATAGCGTGCAAGTTACATAAAATATAAAATACATATACTGCACTATATACGATACTGTACGACACTAAATAAAAAAAAAAGAAAAATATAGCAAAAATCGAATGTCGCCTTCGGTTCTCAAAATACGGTATGACTAGAAAAAATTTTTACGCATCATTGCGTTGTGTGTATAAAAGAACAGTTTAAAAAATCTCGGCCGTTTTCATTTTTCCGATAGCATTTACCGATTATGGGAAGAAAGAAAAGAAAACACTGGACAGTAAATCCGCGAACACTTTATACATACATGTGTATTTACGCGTACACAGAATTAATATCAATTTAATGCGATATGTTTATAAATTAAATATATGAATTTCATGCGATTTTGAACCTCGTTGTTATTCAGCATGCAAAAAAATTGTACACATTGAACGAATA
Organism: Frieseomelitta varia; assembly: GCF_011392965.1. Classification (NCBI taxonomy): domain Eukaryota; kingdom Metazoa; phylum Arthropoda; class Insecta; order Hymenoptera; family Apidae; genus Frieseomelitta; species Frieseomelitta varia. Next base: position 33,669 of record NW_025110568.1, read on the forward strand.
AAATTTACATCGTTATTAACTACGGCGACTGTTTCAATACATTATAAAACAATTCGTTCAACATCACAAACAGCCATACAGAGCAATAAGTGGTCTTCATTTCAAAGCATGAAATTTTCATCAAAGATATCAAAGCAACAGAAACGGAAAAATTTTATAATGTAACAGTACACGCAAGCTTTTTACTCATACATTTTACGAATCTCTAAAAGTATACTGTTTTATATAAATGTATGAAATACGTAAAGTAAGAAATTTATATGTATATTTAATATTTGATATAACATTTTAATAATATTTAAAGAGAGCACGTAAAAGCATGATTTTTACTGTATATAAATTGAATGTAATTTAATAATAATATTTTATATTTAATACATAAAATATGTATAAAAAATATATATATTAAATATAAAATATGTATAAAAAAATATATATATTAACTACAAAATATATATAATATAATTTAAATTTATTACAGACTTTTAACGAAAATTGTAAATGGGTCATTCTGACCATTTTGGTAGTTCTAAATATCGACAAGAGTCATTGTACACATTCTTGTGTAAAGAGTGTATAAAATTTCAAAATGTTCCCTGGTAACGTACGCGGATAATACGTTCAAACACTTTCGTCGAGTGACTGTGTACCACATGACGGTAATCTCGTATATATCGAATGGGGTTAAACGCATTCTAGAGCCGGGCGTAAAACACAAACACAAACTGAAACGGCAACGTAACTAATCGGCGTTATGGCGGGCGATATATACGTTCAAACGTAATCGCACAAGATAGATCATGCCCCGTTCTATTGTCGCTTCTTCGGTATATCCAGAGGGGGGAAAACTTTACGTCTCGTATTTATCGATCTCTCGTCCATAAACTCTCTCTCGTCTCGTCTCGTTTCGTCTCATCGCGCGAGTTTATCCCTCTTGCGATGCTATTATTTCCCTCGACCGTCCTCTCCAGCACCTAAGTAGAGCAGATAAGTAGCCAGATCGTCATTTATACAAACAGACGCGTGAGACGTTCATTCGCCAGGGTCATAATCGTCTGTCTATCCGCTTTCTCGTCGAAACAACTGCTGAAGAAGCTAATTCGCGTCGCGACGAGCGTAACTGTATCAGAGTAACAATGAAAAATCGATAATTTAAATTGTGGATATTACGTCGTAAAGAAAGGATCTTTGGCAGTTGTCAGTTTTTCTTTTTTCCCCCTCGAAGATGATTTCACTGAAGACACGTTTCTGTCGAAAATTGCAAAGATTCAAAAACATTGTAAGCGTGTAAAAACATTGAAACATTTTTTTTTTTTGGGGGGGGGGGGGGGGGGGGTGACTAAATTTATTATGAAGTCTAGAAGATGGAAATTTTTTTTTTGAACTCGCTGTATGATTTATCTTTCATTTTGTTGAACTTGGGTTACAAGTTAGGATTAAACGACAAAGCTAGGATTTCTTGTCGTTTAACGTTTTATCGAATGTTCAACATTATAAAATAGTGAAAAAAAAAAGAAGAGAAAAAATTGTACAGTGTACAATAAGTTGTAGAGAGTCATTGTGAAACTTTAATCTTCAAAACGATGATGGATCCAAATACTCTGTCACCAATATTTAATAAAAAAAAAAAATACTCTGATATCAATTTTTAATAGAGGGAACGAGCTTAGTTGCCTCCTGCTTAGCTATCTTTTCGTTTTCACATTTTAAATGTGGAATTTCAGTGAACTTTTCGAAAAAATTACATTTAAGAGAAGTGTCGTATTATGGCCATATAGTATGAAGGAGGCCATATGTACGAGAAAGTCACGTTAATAAGAAATTATGTAGTAAAACTATTGCCAGATCGGAATTGATTCGTGTGCTCGTATACCGTTAAATACAAATGGACCAAAGTATCTACACACACACACACACGAACAACAAGGTACCATTTGCGAGATTATGACACGACGTGCAAAGACACCCCTTAACCTGGAGTCTAGATAGTAGCACGTAGTCCAAACACGTGTCCTTACCCTGCCAGAAGTCAATTTCCTTTCTCGACAAGCTCCTTTCCTCATTGGTTTCCCCCTCGTTCGTCCTCCTCCCACTTCTTGCTTCTTCGTGGAAGATCAAGAAGTCTCTCTTTGTTCACCCTGCACCGGATTCCTCTTTTCTTTTACTACAACTATTGCTTCTTCTTTAATATTATCCCTGGTACACAGTTGGTACACACAGTAATCGTAACTTTCTTGAACGAACCTCTCAGACGTGTTTGTCGAAGATATTGTTATTGACGAGTAAATCGAATTTTTTTTCCCCTCCTCTCCCTCGAGATTGCTTCTCTGATTTATAACGACGACACGACGGGGACAACGACTGGTTCGCCAGATCGTTGAATCGGATTCTGACTCCCGGTTGCCAATTAAATCGTCGTTCTCGCATGATCGTACGACTGATTGTGAGACACCGCGATTGATAGAGCAAAGTCACAAGTGTCTTCTGTAACGATTGGAAATGGGCAGTTTCAAGTTCTCAAAGGGTTAAATTATACGGCTGAGGGTTACCTTAATTTGACAGTCGATGATTTTTATATTTTTATAAATTCTTTCGTTAGAAGTTACGAGTGCATCGAGCTTGTTTAAATTCGTATATTTTTATGAAAATGGTTTTATTTAACCTGTTACGCTGGAACGACGTGCTACGCACGTCGAGAATTTGCATACAAACTGAATAATGCAACCAAATTAACCAATTTTCCTCGTTTTGTACAACTTCTCACACGTTTTTATTAATAATACAAAATTAATTCATACTAAAACTGTACTACGTAACATGGAATTCCTTTGTAACAAAAAAAAAGTAAATCAATAAAAATAAACATATTCTATCATTACGCATTTTTTAAAGACCAGTCATTTTGACTGGTTCTGGTAGAAAATTAAAAGTCATTCGAACTGGTTTTGGTAGAAATAGCTTCGTCAAAACGTCGGTAGTTCTAGTGTTAAGTATATTTAAATAAAACAAAATAGACAAAAAAAAAAATATAATAAATTTATTACTTGTCGATAATTTCTATCCAGTGATGTCGTACCGACGAGTTCAAAGGAAGAAGAAAGCGACGAATTATTGTATACGATGATTTGGTCACCCTTTATGGTCCGCAATCAGTGGTTAAAAAAAATGAAATCTGGTAGAAGGAGGTATCATGTTTTGGAATCTGTCCCTGATCAACAACCTAAAAGATAAAGAATCGACCCTAAAATTAGCACACCCCCTGAAACAACGTAATCTGTACAACAGATCGCAAAGAGTTGCTTTCAAATCGCTGATGAAACCCACGACAGGCGGTAGACGAAAGCAACGAATTGAAAAGAAAGAAAATTCGTGTAATAAAATTGCCGAATTAGTTCCAACAAATGATTCAACATATTTCAAACATCCCGCCGAGAGAAAGTTAAGTGTTAAGTTGGATCTCGGCGATGATCGTCTGACGATCTCTCGAGATTAGTGTCGCTGCACCTCGTGAATATCTGCAAGCAGACGGTTGTCCGATCAGATTCAACGAAAATTTCAAACGGTCGCGGGCAGATTGTACGTGGGATGGACAGATGGTGGATCCGCGCGAGTGATCCTTGAAACACGGAGCATTAAACGACTTTACGGTCGTTCCGACGAAAATCTTGTTTCCCCCCCCGGCGGGCATAGTTGCGGCCTGGCTACGTTTGATTTATCGCGAAATTTCCCCTGTACTCCCAGGGGGAATACAACGGGGACGACGTCCGGATATGCGCGCGCGCGGGCTCCTAATAATCTAATATGCCGCGACCGAGCTGAGCGCAATTTCATGCTTTCTCGGGCATGCGGCGCACAACCCCTCCCCTCCCCTCCCCCAACCACCCTCTGCCAGCGATCAAACATCCTTCCGACGTTTCTGTCCCTCTGTCTTTCACTCTCTGCCGCGATCTTCGCCTTTTCCTTCCTACCTTCCCTCCTGCTTCCGTCTCGTCATCGTTCCCAAATTTCGAAATACGCGCCCGTATCTACGCGCTCGCTTGGCGTTCGAAACGACCGAAAATTTCGTCGACGTCGGATTACACTGCGGATTTGTACGCAATCAGAATTGCCTGACCACGTACAGGCTTGTTTCACTCGGAATGTCTGACTACGTAGGGGCGATTATTATTCTACACGAAATGTCCAACCACGTAGAGGATTTCATCGTAGATGGTGGATTCCCCGTTTTGTTTCTTCGTACGTAAACGTAACAAACCGCGCTGTCGATATTTATCAGAAATTACAAAATCGCGGTGCTGTATTTGAAAACTTGCGCAAAGTTTTCAGATGAAACGTCAGTGCGACGATGGGAAAGATAATATTTCAGCTGTTTTCTTGTATGTACATTTTCCTGCGCGCGCGAACGGATATTTTTCTTATTTAAAACGTGTTTTTAGTTCGCGAAACGAAAATGTTTTCCGTCCCTCGGTACCGACTAATGCACGTGTATATCCGGTGCTTCGAATCAGCCTCCGATATCGATCTTTTCAAATACGATCTCCTTTGACGTAGTCCGAGCGAGAGTTGCAGAGGGCTTCAACACGCTGATAAAAATAATGCCCCGCGGCATTACTGCGAAATTCAGTTTCAACCATTTATTTCTACCCTTAATATCGTTTTTTGTCGTGTGACTAATTGTCTCTTCTAAATATTGATAGACAGAGGCCGATTGGTAATTTACATGAAACAGAAATTGGATACGAAAGACTACTCGATGATGCGATTCGAAATGAAAATGAAAAAAAGATAACATTTACTGACTAAAATGAAAGTTAAGAATTAAATTTATCGGAATTATGTATACGCGATGTTAAAAAAAAATTACTCGCGTTGGAGTCTTATAATGAAAAAATTTTTTGACGCAGTGTCTCGAGCAATAATAATATCGTTTTTGCATTCGTGAAATTAAATGGAAAAACCACCCTAGCCATGAATATAGAATGCTTCTACTGTCTATTTTTCGTTGCCACATCAGTTTCAATATTTTCTGAAAAATTTTCAAAATTTTAGGAATTTTTCAACGTAGAGTACTGTTTCTATACTGTGTATTTTTCGTTGGCACATCAGTTTCAATATTTTTTGAAAATTTTGGAAATTCTAGGAATTTTTCAACGCAGAGTACTGTTTCTATACTGTGTATTTTTCGTTGACAGGTCAGTTTCAATATTTTCTGAAAATTTTGGAAATTCTAGGAATTTTTCAACG